>NC_056728.1:384156474-384456474 GCF_019279795.1 Protopterus annectens
TCTGTTGGAGTTTTAAGAGTTCTTGGCTAGGGTCAGTTAAAAAAGTTACCAAAGAATTATTTTGCAAAGTGTGAATAGCATCAGTTAATTAGTGGGGGGAGCTGAGAAACAGCATTGCTCTTTTATTTAGAAAATATATCTGTTTGGCTGAAGTGTTTGGCCTGCTTGCTCTGAATATTGCTAATCTCTGGCTGCATTATTTCCCTCCTACCCACCCAGTTCTTATTGTGTTCTTAAATTTGGTGGCTTTTGAGTTGCTCGCCCCTATTATAAATCTTATTTTGGACACTCCTCCCAATCCCATCTCATCATCTCCTTCTACTGAGTAGAGAGAGATCATTTGGGAAGGCCCACCCCCTTGAGTTATCTTATTTCCTCCCTTCCCACGTAACCTAAAAATTGCACTTTATTCATTTGCTTTTACTGTATTTGTGTTTCTTCCTACTTCATTACTTTATTCTGCTTTTGCTGCTTGTTCATAAAAGTATTCAATTGCATTTATTCTGGCTCATTTAATACTACCTGTTAGTAGCTGATTGGATTGTAACTGTTATTCTAAGCCTTTTGGTTTAAGCACTTGGGCTTCAGGCCAGTTGTTTCACATTAGGATTTTTTGTGGTCTACACTCTTGTGGCAGGAGAGATAGCTTACATCCTTCTAAGTTGGGAATTGCTGGCTGAAGGCTTAGTGTGTCTGTCATTCTAAAAGTGTCTTAGTTCTGGTTTAAGTACTTGGGCTTTAGGCCAGTTAATCTTCATTAAGAAGGTTTGTGGTCTACACTCTTGTGGAAAGAAAGGATATATTCTTCCCTTCTGAGCTGGGAATTGTTGATTGAGCGCTTATTGTGCCTACTTATGTGAACTGTTTCTTTCTGAAATTGGTGCACCTTGCTTGCTATAGCATAGACTAGATTCAGACCTGGTGAATCTCGCTGTGCTTATATAACTTGAGCAGTAAACCAGGCCATCTTTTGTTGGAGAGGGCTCCCCTGCACCCTAGTGACAGGAATGTGCAGTTAGAACTCATCTGATTGAAGGCTGTTGGAACAGGGCTCAGGTTTGAGCTTTTTTATTGGTTAATTGGTTCATTTGTTTAAATCAGTTTGTGCTTGTTTGCTACTGTTATATTTAAGTGTGTATATGTTCTCATGTGTTAAATCTACCTAAACAGAGTTGAAATATCTTTAGCATAGCCTGGTTACAGGTTTTTCTGTATCCAGATCTGTTTGAGTGATTCCTGTTTCCTGCTATGCCATCTTGTGTTGGCTGGAGCCTGCCTGCACTTAGTGGGAGTAAGTGAACTAGTTGGAACTAGTCTGGCAAAGGGTATTTAGCTAAGAGCTCAGGGACAAGGGTTGATTGGTCAATTCCAGTGTTTGTATTCTACTTTCGCTTTTGTGGTATTTAAACCCCACGTTTGCATGGTTTGTGCTTGTTTGCATGTCACACACCACCGCTGTGCTGTTTTAACCCTTTATGAGGTATCTAAGTGTCAATTTTTCCCTTACCAGCACTCCTGTGTAAGTGAGGCCCTCCCATTATTGATTTTATCCAGCTCTACTCACACCTATAAGTACTTTCCCCAGATAGTACCCGTTCTACTATCCCTGACCTCTCTTCCACCGATTCTCTCAACCATGCACGAACAATTTCCTATGGTTTCTCCTGCTAGTCTGGTTGATATGGGCATCCTGAGACAGTGTAACAACTGCCTCATGTATGTGGACAACCCTCTACTACTACTACCTAGGAACACAATATGTGAGTGATGCAATTACATTAAGAACCCAGAATCCTTGCTGTCTCAGTCACAAGCCAGTACATCTGGCACTGAGAAGGTTTCCTGAGCAAACACTACAAATGTTACACCTGTACAACACACTCCTACATATGCGGAGGTTGTCAGCAAAAATATACCTAAACAAAAGAGACCTCTGAAACACTCATGCACATCACAACCAACATCACCAAGCACAACACATAGTACACATGCCTGTGTCTCACAGCCTCTAAGACCCAGCCTGAAACCCAACATACTAGTTATAGGAGATTCTATCATGAGACACACAGATGTGCCCCTCACCAGGCTAGACAAGGAGAAAGTCATGGTAAGTTGCTTGTCAGGTGTTAGAATCTGCCATATCACACACACACTCAAGTCTCTTAACAACAGGTACTGTTATGAATCTGTCATAGCCATGTTGGTGTGAATGATTTAAGACATACCTCTCTGGACTATATGAAGGGAGACTTAATTGAGCTCAATGAATATGTGTCCCAGGGAGGTATGACCCCAGCCTTAAGCAGCATTCTACCATCACCCAGAATGATACCTCAATACAAACAGAAAATTATTGAATTTAACAATTAGCTCTCAGCTCCATTAGGCACTCTATTCAACCAAAGCCTGAGCACCAGCTTTATCCCAGCAGAATGGAGGACAGTCTTTGTTATCCCTCTACACAAAGGTGGAGCATCCACTGACCCAGGCAATTATAGGGCTATCATCCTAACTAGCCTGATCTGCAAGGCCATGGAACACATTATCATGGACTTTATAAACAAGGACATTGGCAACTTCCAAATGCTTGACCCCATACAGTCTAGTTTTGTCAAAGGAAGATCATGCCTATTAAACTTGGTTGGCTTCTTTGCAACAGTCACCAAAACCATGGGTGACCTAGACAAAGACTTCAACACTATTCCCCACTCAAGTATATTAGATAAACTCTCCCAGCTAGGCATCGACCTGTATGTTACCAGATGGGTGGCTAACTGGCTCAATGATAGAACTCACTCAGTCAAAATAATGGAAACCACCTCTAGTAGTAGACCCATAACGAGCGATGTATCCCAAAGATCAGGCCTGGGGCCTCTACTGTTTGGAATATACTTTTCTGAGATGCAAGCCAAAACCAGTGGTCTATGGCTAACCAAATTTGCGGATGACTGCTAGGTGGGTGCTGTCTTAAATTCCCCTAGTGATGTGAACATCCTCCAAGAGAGCCTTACCTAAACTAATGACTGGCGCCAGAAGCATGGCCTCAAACTGAATGCCAAGAAATGCATCATTACACCCTTTGGGGAAAATGGCCTCCCCAATAATGATTACATTAATGATAATGTACTAAGCAACCAATCAGTCATGAGGGACTTGTGCACCCAGGCTAATAGCAACCTGACTTTTGACCACCACATTGCCTCCTTTGTGTGGAAGGCTTTCTACATGGCCCACCTCATAAGTACAGGAATTTCATCCAGGAACATGAAGGTCATAACATCCCTGTACTCCTCCCTTATCAGATCCATTATTGAGTACAATGCCCCCTTCAGCATGTATCTTGCCAAGCACATGCAGCAGATGCAGATACCACAGAGGTTCCTGACCAGGAAAATCCAGGGTCTCAAACACCTATCCTATACAGATAGGCTAAAAGTTCTGTCTCTCTACTCAGTCTCATACAGACTGCTCAGAGGTGACCTGTGCCTGGCATACAAGGCCATCTGGAGTTGCTGCATATCCATAAGTCAAATTCCACTCATGCAACCCACATGCAAGGCCTCTACCTGGTCTGTGACATTAATAGAACTTGTTGGCTGGATAGATTTATGTCCCAAAGACTCCCCCAAGACTCCCTCTCCTTGTCAAGCAGAGTACCTCACTAAGAAGAGCCTGGACGACTGGATGGGAAACAGAAAATACACCTCTGGAATCCCACCTGTGTCCTTGCTGCACAGGGGAAACAACTGCTGAATTTGTGGGAACATGGGTGAAATTCCTGGCTAGGTTTATAAGGACCTCTAGGCCAATAGCATAGTATCATCCTATGAACCTACTAACCTATGTAAGAAATAGACCAGGGGTATGTAGGCTTATAGTGGTGTATGTTTACGTAAGGGCTGGAAAATGATACAGCTGTTAGAAGAAATTAAAAATAAATGATGGTAAATTTGGACATATTAAACGTAGGATATATTAACTGCAACATAAGGAAGAATTTGGGAAATAACACAGGGTATAGCAATATGCAGGGGAATGATGAGACTGGGAAAGTTAAAGTTATACAAAGAAACACAGTTGGGAAGAGGGCTTTTCTGAATTTTTGCAGAATGGACCAAAATTAGGGAAGAGTATATTAAAAAAGACAAAGGGGTTCAAAAATGGCAGGGAATTTACTAGGTACATATAATGAAAAAAGAAACAAATAGGTTGTGGAAGGATCATGAAAGTGAGGCAATTTTGTAGAAACTGGATGTAATGGTGGATGATATTTAAACAGAATTATCAAAAGATAGTACAGTAGTCTCTCATTTGATAATCACATCCCCACAGTGGTTAGGAAATCCTTCTATGTGGCACACCTCATCACAAAAGGTTTCTCATCCAGAAAAAAAGAGGTAATTGTTCCCCTATACTCATCACTTATTAGACCCATTATAGAGTATAACGCCCCTTTTGGTATGTTCCTCACAAGACATCAACAACAACTGGAAAGGCCACAGAAATACCTCACAAAGAGGATTACTGGCCTCAAACAGATGCCCTACGCAGACCGTCTCAAAAAACTCCAGCTTTACCTACTCAGAGGCGATCTTTGCCTAACATACAAAGCTATGTCAAACCCAGAGCTGTTGGACATGCTCCACTTAAAGAAATCCCAATCCCTCTGAGCTACACGCTCTAGGGACCTAAACCTTGTCACCACAATAAACAGAACATGCTGGAGGGATAGATTCTTGTCCCAGAGACTTCCCATACTCTGGAACAGACTACCTGTCTATGTCAAACAGAGCTCCTCATTAGCACTCTTCAAGAAAAATCTTGATGACTGGATGGGAAATAGGAAATTCACCCCAGGGATCACTTCTGTGGCTCTGCTCGACAGGGGCACAGGAAACTAATTTTCTTGGGTGGCGAAAGCCAGGGTACCTTTTTGGTTAGGCTTATATAGGCCCTAGGGCTAATAGCCTAGTACCTACCTATGAACCTATGAAGATTTTTTTATGATTGAAGAAATGGAAGTAAAGGCATTAAGGAAAAAAGATAATAGTGTTGGAATGTAGTAGAAGAACATGAGGAATTGTTGGGGCTTGGTGAGAAGAAAGTTAGGATACTAAAATATATATATATATATATATATATATATATATA
Organism: Protopterus annectens; assembly: GCF_019279795.1. NCBI lineage: Eukaryota > Metazoa > Chordata > Ceratodontiformes > Protopteridae > Protopterus > Protopterus annectens. The sequence goes on from NC_056728.1 coordinate 384,161,626, forward strand.
TATATATATATATATATATATATATATATATATATGTATATATATATACACCATATTTCCCTGAAAATAAGACCGGGTCTTATACTCTTTCCCCCAGCCGGAATACGCATTAGGGCTTATTATCAGGGGATGCCTTATTTACCCCCCCTTACAGCAATCTACATTTATTAATTTATTCATGTACAAAAATTGACATTTATTCATGTACACAAATCAACATTTATTCATGTACACAAAAAGACATTTATTTGGTACTTTTCTATTATTGGGCAGCAGTTCTAAGTAATGCGTTAACAGTTGTGTGAAAATTCTACATAAACAGTGCAACAAACATTTCAACTTCAGAATATCTACACCTTGGCTTTCACAGAGCAATATTTCATGCTTAACAGAAAGTGCAGAAAAATCTCAATACATGTGTATTGGAGGAGGGGAATAAAACTGAAACCAGAAGCAATCCATTCTTTTGCCCCAATAATGGAAAAGTTATTCAAATACAGTCATGTCATCTTCTTCTGGAACATTGTCATAAGTCTCCAACCACTGAATTCCGGCCTGAATTTCTTGCGACTCCATTTCCTGAAGAACCATTGGCCCCAATCTGTCATGCCTAACAATAGAGCTCTCCTTAAATGAGCACTGCTTGTCAAATTAGCCTGCTCGTAGTGCACTGGCAAAACAGCAGTCAGTGATTTTATCCCATGAATTTTTCACTCAAGTCACGACCTCTTGCAGGCTAGGCTTCACAAAGTTTCCATGCTGATTTCTCTCCATTTTATTTTCAATGTAGTCATTGAGTTCCATGCGCAAATGGTCCTTGAATGGATTGTTTATTGCGATGTCAAGAGTCTGGAGATAGGCAGTTATTACTGCAGGAATCATTATATGATCTTTTCTTCTCCATGCAAGGAATTTCCTCATGTCTTTAGCACAATGAGTCCTGGCTGGATCCCAGACTTGCAGACCTCTTTCACCACCTCACAAAACAAGTGGCAGCATTACATCGACCCACTTCCTTATAACTGCTTGTATGCACCAGGCTTTTTCGGTTTCAAGAATGTAAGTGCCTGAAACACATTCAATCTTATCTTTCTTGCCCTTACTAATGATTAGAGGTGGAGTTTTCTTTCCATCTAGATGAATTGCCAAAATACAGGTAACATGTGCACTCTCGTAACCAGTGGAAGGAATGTAGATTGACAAGGCATCCCCTGATCAATTGGTGTTTGAGATCCTTGGCCAATAAACACTGCACTTTCATCCATAGCAATCATGCTGGAGAGTTGAAAGTTGATGCCATTAACAAAGGACTTGAATGCAAGTACACGTTTAATAACTTCAGTATCTTCCAGCATGAACAGTGTTGTTGATCTTCTTAGAGACAGTCCATATCGCTGAAGGAATCCATCCAGCCAATGTTGTGATGCTTTGAATTCTTCTGGGGATATTTCTAATTGTGGTGCCATTGCAAGGGCAAATGCTTGAATAACAGCCCTACACACAGCCAATACCTTTGCTCTCCTGGTAGCAATCCATTCACAGATGATGTCTTCCAGCTTAGAAAATAATGGTTGCTGACCTGATCCACACTTGCACTTCTTAGCATTTCCCTCATTGGGCTGTTGACTGAGGTTATTGTAGGCTGCACTCCATTTTCAGAACATTCGGAGATCTAACTTCTCTTTGCAGAAAGCCATCAGATTCTTTCCCTAGGAGTCCTCCATGATTCCTTTCTTGTACTCGATGGAACAGATCTTTCTTTTTGCTCTTGTGGGGGGTAAATTGAAGACTTACGATACCGGAGACCGGAGTGGCAACACAAAATGGCGACAGTTAAGAAGACACAACCACAGTCATTCATTATCAAGTGCACGCGCTTTACACGCACTGTCTGTACTTTGACCGATCAAAGTACACCTGCCAGTGTTTATGGGCCAAGGATCTTAACCATCAAGTGTGAGTGATGATTAGAGTTGCAGTAAGAATTGTGGAGAACTCCCAGGGAAAGAATCTTACAACTTTCTGCAAAGAGAAGAAGTTGGGGGTCTGAATGGCCTGAAAATGGCGAGCAGAGTATGATAACCTCAGTCAATGGATGTCAATAATATTATTTTATAATTCAACATGTCTGTCGTGTGTTGTTCATGATCTTAACTGGGGCTTATTTTTGGGGTAGGGCTTATATCATGACCACCCTGGAAAACCATGCAAGGCCTTATTCTCTGGTTAGGTCTTATTTATGAAGAAATACAGTGTGTGTGTGTGTGTGTGTGTGTGTGTGTGTGTGTGTGTGTGTGTGTGTGTGTATATATATATATATATATATATATATATATATATATATATATACACACACATATATATATATATATATATATATATATATATATATATATATATATATATACACACACACACACACACACACACACACACACACACATATATATATATATATATATATATATAGTTTCACTTCATAATCTTGAAATGCTGAAATCTCGAATTTCAGCATTCCGAGACCATGAAGCTGAAAATGCAGAGTGCCGAAAGTGCATAAGAGTGAATTTGAATATCTTGAAACCATGCTTATGCATTTCTGGTACATTGCATGAAGTGTTTGGCTGGTATGGTGTCTGAAATTGCAGGTGAGTGAGTGTTTGTGTGTGTTTTTATACGTTGTATGTGTGGGTAAGGGTAGGGAGGTGTAAGTATGAGTGTGAGTGTTGGATTTGTTGGTGTTTGTGTATGTTTAATGTGTATTTGTGTGTGAGCGAGTGTAGAATGCCATGGTGTGAGGTTTTTTTTTTTGTTTTCATTATGCGTGATCTCGGAGTTGGTATATATAAGTAGGGGGGATGTGAGGTGCAAGGGGTCTTGCCCCCCCTGTTTATATGTAGTGTAGGATTGTGTGGTTTGTGTGCTGTGGGTGGAATGGTGTGTGTGTGTTATGTGGTGTATGGTGTATGTATGCTCGTGATTGTGTGATTTGTGACTGTGGGTTTCGGTATTGTGAATGGTTCAACGTCATAGTTTCAAAATGCTGAAATTCGAGATTTCAGCATTTTGAGATTATCAAGTGAAACTATATATATATATATATATATATATATATATATATATATATATATATATATATATATATATATATATATATATATATATATATAGTTGCCCTTTATAATCCCAAAATACTGAAAGCTCAAATTTCAGTATCTTGGGACCGTAAAGGTGAAAATGAAAAATCTCAAAGAGCATAAGCGCAAATTCGACTATCTCGAATCTGCGCTTATGCAGTGCAGCAAAGGGATGGAAAGTGTTTGGCCAGGATGTTTTATGGAAGTGAAGGTAAGTGAGTGTATGTGAGTGTTACTGTAAGTTGTGAGTGTGGGTTAGGATAGGGAGGTGAAAGTATGAGTGTTGGATGTGTTTGTGTATGTGTGATGTGCGTGTGTGTGTGTGTGTGTGTGTGTGTGTGTGTGTGTGTGTGTGTGTGTGTGTGTGTGTGTGTGTGTGTGTGTGTGTGTGTGTGTGTGTGTGTGTGTGTGTGTGCGCGAGGGAGTGTGGAATGTCTGCATGTGAGTAATGCATATCTTTACTGTTAGTGCGATCTCGGAGTTAGTATATATAAGTAGGATGGGGTGTGGGGGTGCAGCCCCCCCACATGAGGGGTACAAGGGGCTTGCCCCCCTGTGTAGATGGAGTGTAGGATTGTGTAGTTTGTGTGTTGTGGGTTGAATGGTGTGCGTGTTGTGTGGTGTATGGTTTGTGAATGTTCGAGATTTTTTTCGTGTTTGTGTATTTCGGGATTGTGGGCTGTTCAACTTTATAGTTTTGAGATACTGAAATTCGGACTTTCATTATTTTGAGATTATAAAGGGGAACCATATATATATATATATATATATATATATATATATATATATATATATATATATATATATATATATATATATGTGTGTGTGTGTGTGTGTGTTTGTGTGTGTGTGTGTATGTGTGTATATGGGTCTACTTCTAAATTTCTAAGTTTCAAAACTTTGACTTTCTTGTGGTTGAGACCATAAGATCGAAGTTTGAAACTTCAAAATTTAAATTAAAAAAATGGTTTTGTAAGGGGGACAAGCCCCCCTGCACCCCCACAGCTCCTACTAATTAAATATACCAACTCTGAGATTGCACTACAGCGAGGAAAACTGTAAATATACTGTTCCGTGCTGTACAGTGATCTCCATTTAAATGGTTCAGAGTTTAAAAGTAAAAATATATATGAGTGAAATAAGACTGTCACAAAGGGATTGATAGATCAGCAGAGGTGGGTGGTTAAAGAAAAAAGGAAGACTGGAAAGCATGAAAAAACTAGTCACCAGGAAGTGTAAAATCAGTTTCTTGGATGTGGAGATACCCAAAAAAGAGGGTAAACATAGACCTCAAAGCATCATTAGTTACAAAAATGTGACTAGCAATATTATTCTACTTTACTCCAGTATGCATCCAACTTATTTAAAACACATTATTAAAGGACAGTTTATGAAAGGACAGTTTATGAGATTAAAACATCTGACAACAGATATCAAATGACTTGATAGTTTTTATAGTGTGTTGCGCAACAGTTCTTTTACACAGGGGATATCCAGACAAAATCATCAAGAAATTAGAGAAGAACTAGATAAAGGAGAAGAAAATGACAGGAACCTTAGCAGTAAGGACTGGTTGTTCTCCATGAGATTAGATTTTTCTTTAGATAGCAATGCCATAAAAAGGTCATTTAGAATGATTGGATAATTTTGGGTGCCAGTGAGGATGTTAACAAAGTGGGAGGAACAGAGCCCGTGTTTCTTAATGAAAAAGGTAACAACACTAAAACTTTATTAGAAAGGGAAAGACATATACATAAAGGTCAAAAAAGAGGAATGTTTATATCCTATAGTTGCTCTATGTGCAGGCATATGTCAGAAAGTCCTTAATTTACTAACATAGAAAATGATGGAACTCATCACTTAGCAGTTTTTTCACTTGTGCATCCAGTTTTGTGGTATATTTGGCTAAATGTCCTATCTGTGAATCATTTTATATTTGGAAAACTAACAAGGAACTGAGAAAATGTGTATATGAACATCATTATGCTGTAAAGATAAAAAAATATTGATAATGTTATTGGGAAACAGTCTATTGAATGCAAAAGGTTTCAAACCATTTTTGTTTTATGTAATAGATCAAAATCCTTACAGTTTCAATGGTGGCAGGAAGGAGAGCTAGAATGTAAGGTGTTAAAATGACAGATTCTGTTTAATGTTTACGATTTTCCAGGGTTGAACAGTAATGTTAATTACAAAGTGGTTCTTAGCAAGAAACAAAAAAAACGAATGTAGATAGATTTGTATATACATTCATTAATAGATATAATTATAGTAATTTGATAATATTTGTTTTTTTAAAAATATAATTTTTTTTTTATATCTTATTCCAAGGTCAAGTATTTCATTTTATGAAAGTGTTTTTATCAGTCATGTGATTAACAGGTGAGTATTTAAATAGGTAAACTAATGTGATTTGATTATTTTGATTAAGACCTTAGTGGTCAAAAGTGCTTAATTATTAATTTTTTTTTTCAACATCTTGGTGTTTTCTCCCAACTTGCTAGTTTTTCTGATTAGCTGTTTATCAAATATTTACAGACATAGTTAGGAGTATTATGCATTTCAAAAAAAAAATTGTTATAAGTGCTACATATGTTAGGTTACAGTTATTTTTAGTATAATATACTGTGAGTATTTAGTGTACTGTAAGTAAACCTATATTACTACAAACATATCTAGTATCCATCCATCCTCAACCCCCTTTCCCATTTTTGCACATGGGGTCAGGGTGTCACTTCAGCAGTGACAATCATCTTGAGCCAAGGTTTACACTGCCGGGTGACTAGCCCTGCCTTGGTAGTTCATTCATACCACACACCTGCATCTACAGCCAATTTAGAGTGTTCAGTCCACCTACTGCATGTCTTTGAAATGTGGGAGGAAACCTCAGCACCTGGTGGAAACCCACGTGATAGCAGTGAGGACATGCAGACTGCACACAGAAGACATCCCAGCTGAGAATTGAACCAGAGAACCTCTTGCTGGGAGGCAACATCACTAACTGCTGCACCACCATACCTCCTTTTCTAATAGTATATTAGATACAAACGTATAAATATATAGTACATGACAGCATATAGTAAGTTATTTACTAAAATGATAGTAGAAAGTGTTAGGTTTGAATAAGGCTAGTAAGTGCCATGCATTACTAAGAAAAAATGGAAAACACTGAGAGAGAGATGTCTAACTATGAAACTGTGGAACTATATTATATCTTAAGGTCTGTCAGGTGTTTATTTATTAAGAGAAAAGATACGTACTTAGACTATTGAAGTATGAGGCCATTTAAAGAACTATCACCGTCAGAACAGATGATGTGATCTAAAAATTAAAGAATATCTAGACAACAAAAAAATATGCAAGGTGCAAATGGAATAAAAGGGACATGGTCAGATAAAAAAGTACTTTGGGTACGAACAATAGTTAAAATGTAGAAAACATCATTAAGCATGAGGAGTGAGATAGGATATGCTGCTAGAGTGTTGGTGTACAGTAACTGATAGAGTCTGGAGGATAAATTGATATTCTCTCTTAATACTACCCACATCTGAATGCTCTTCTTATGCTCTTTACTGATTGTACAAAGGATTACTCTAACAACCATTTATTTTGCTGTTTAAAAATCTATCTTGCAAACAAATTTGAACAAACTGCATTTACCATAATTGTTGTACCCACCAGTGTAAACAATTTCTCTTGACTAACTTTGTAATATAAAACTTGGATTATTTAAATTTTTGTCAACTGCACCTGCATTACTTGGTAATTATAGCTTGTTTAGTTCATTTGTGTTCTCTGTACCTGCTTTTCATAGTTTGGTATAAAGGAACTATGTCTAATGATGCATCATGATGTCTAATTGTGGAGTTTTTCTCCTCGGGCCTCCTCTGAAAAAGGGCACTAGGCCAGTCAGACTCACCCAGTCAACAAATGTCAAATAAATAAATAAAATGATAAATAATAAATTGTTGCAGAGAAAGCATCATGAATGACATTAGCGTTAACTTCAAAACTTCAGAAGTGGTTTGTGAAGAGAGAGAGACAGACAGATAGAGAAAATTAGTGGCTTGATTCCTCATCAATAGTAATGGACAGTTTACTTGATCATAAGACAGTTTGGTGAAAGGAAGCAGGCTTATGTGTAAAATTATGGAACCTATTTTATGGCTAATGCTGGCAATAACAAAGGATAAAATATGATAAGGGTATGATATAAACAGATAGAAAATTAATATGAAAGACAGAAGAAATAATAGCGGTGAGAATGTGTTTCAGAGAGAATAAGAGGTCAAGCGTTTGTTTTAACACACATGGCAAAAGTCATGAAGAAAAATCACAGAGAGAACAGTAGTATATGATAATACTCCTTAGGTAGAATAATGGAAAACAAAAAGTGGGTTTGTTAGAGCAGTGTCTTGCACATGATATTTACCTATTGTGCTGATTTCATAAATGTAGGACAGCTTCCAGCATCTAAAATTGCCTGACGGTGATGTAATTGTTTGCAGCTTATTTTCTGTAAAATCGCTGCCTTTGTGTTGATTGTTGGTCTTGCTTTGCAACTGTTTGAAAAGTATTGCCTTTGTGTTGCTTATGTCAGTTCTCTTTTAGTGTGTATTTATTCTTTGTTGACTGGGTTAGTCCCAATAGGATAGTAGCCTCTTTCAAGGAGAGATCCAAGGTGTTATTTATACTACTAGAGGAAATTTAACCAGAGTATTGGGGAACTTGCCCTATTCTTTCTCTTTTCAATAGGTGCTGGGATCTTTTACATCTACCTGAGCTACCACCAACTCAAGCAGTGGGGACCTTGATTTAATGTCTTATTTGAATGATGATACACTTAGGAGTTCAGCACCCCCTTATGCTGCACCTCAGTGTCAGCAATCCCAGTTACTGAAGAGCGCCCACAACCTTCTGTGCTAAAGGCCAGTGTGCTACCTGTTGCACCCCTGACATTGCAACAGCAATTTAATACTGATTGCCCAATACCTCAGTGCTACTATCTGCATAACCAGTTTGTTACATGGAACAGTGAAAACAATGCCTACAGAAAAGAAAAGAAAAGGTATTTTGTTATAGAACTTACCTGGGACACTAACATAATGCCATATTGTTTGTTTCTCATACCTTCCTAGCTAGTACTATGGAGAAATTTCCCCACTGCTTACTTTAGCAATACATAGTTGATGGTTTAAATAATTTATTTTTGCAAAACAATCTACCAATTATCAACCCTCAATAATCAATAATATCTGGTGCCATCTTGCTTTTAAGGTAGTGTACACGGTATTATAATAACATTATGGTGACTTTTTTATGCTGGTCCTGCCTAATTTGAATTTGTTTGTGAGGAGGCGGCCTTTCTGGTAGACACTATTACGCTTAAACTCTGGCCAGCTTAGCTTTTAGTCATCCACCCCCCCACCAAAAAAATATTTTTTTCTGTTAAAGCAATAGAGCCTTTACATATTTTGCTTCAGGTTGCATTTGCTTTTTCCCTTGTAGCAATAAAGTGATTTGCACCTTCTTATTTTTTATTTTTGTATTACATCTCCTTTATGAACTCTACATGTTTGGAGAATGGTTTGGCGAAATTGCATTCCTAATATTTTGGCTCCATTATCCTAGTTACACTAGTACCTTGTAACATAACTCCTATCCTGTCCCTTTACCAACAAACTCCTTTTATGGTTAAATTCAGGCTTTATTGTGCCGAATGTAACCACAAAGACTTAAAAAGTAAAATATAAATGTCATGGATATTTAGAAGCCATGTAGCTCAAACACTTGATGTTCTTAAGGTGTCATTTGTATATGTCCCATAGATCTCCATTACGGGAGGGTTAAGGTATCACATAGTGAAAGCTTCAGCTTAGATGGTCTAATTCTATCCCAAATGGTACTGGAGGAGGTACAAGTTCAGTATTGTAATGTTATTACCTTCCCACAAGCCTTTGAACACCACATATGTTCCTTCCCCTATCTGTATGACAATCCAGCATTTAGAATGGATTACCTCTTCTAATCATAATAGTGATTCCTGCTCCTGCCTCCAGAGAATAAAAAAGCTTTTGTATTGGTATTAAAATATGGGAATTACATTAGGATAGAATAAAACTAGAGAGACTTATAGTTTGGGCTTTGGCAAAATAATTGTTTCATGTGGACTGAAACTAAATGTCAAAAAAATGCATTAATGTATCCTTTAGGAAGTCCTCTATCCCAAGGAACTGCCAGATTGTCAATACAACCCTAAGAGCTGACATAGCTGTTTGTGATTCAGGAACTTATGTGGAGGGTGACCTAACTTTTCACCAGCATGTTTCTAGTGTTGTATGAAAGTCCTTCTATATTGTGCAGCTTATAAACAAAGGTACTGTGTCTAGATCTAGGGATGTCATTGCCCCCTTTTACTCAGCCCTCATAAGGCCAGTCATTAAATATAATGCCTCCTTTGGCATGTATATGTCCAGACACATGCAACAACTGGACCACCTACCCAGATCTCCATATTGTTATAGGTGCCATTATGATGATCCAGTTTAAAGTTATCCTTGGTATCTAGTGTCTCACCACATCCATGATCTACATGATGCTTCTGTTTTCTGGTAGATGAATATGGCCTTTCGGCCATGCTCATCTACCACAGTGTATTAGGGCCAGATATACTCAGCTACAGAGCTGAGCAATTTCTTGAATCACTCAGTTTGTAGATGCCTTACTAGAAGCAGTTATGGTGGGGGGGACAACACATAGCTAATTAGCATATGTATCTAGCCTGGATGGCCTCATTAGCATATAGCACAGCCACAGACCCAGACCTATGCAGTACTGCATGCCTTTGTGCTTGAGCACTATGAAACTCTGTGTTAGTGCTGTTCATGAATCCTAAATGATTGCGCTTCATGTACATGAAGGTGTACACGTGGCATTACCTTAATGAATTCCTCCCCCAATGTAAGGAACAATTTGACTTAATGGCAGGGACCTTAAGGAAAGGAGCAGCTACTGAGTTATGTTTAGTATTATACTTTTGAAGTTTTTATTAAGACAAAATGAGAAAATACTTGTCTATCATATAAAATGTAATGTTAAATGCAGACTTGGGAAAGAAAGGATCATAAATGGAAATGGTCAAGGAAAGGAAAGGTAAGAGGAATCAATACTTCTCAGCAGAGGACACGGTAAGGTGTGGACTCATCAATGCTCTAGTGGGAGAATGACTTCCCTAACTCTTGTATTTATTCCCTTAGGGATACCTACTGTCCTGTTTGCTAATGGTACTGCCCTCCCATAGTATTCATAATGGTTGAGTCTTTTGTTTTCAATTTTTTATCTTTATTTTGAAGGTGAGTTAAACCATAAGGGCCATTTTAAGTCAAGTTATAGAAAAAAAATCAAGCAAATTAACTTTGTATTAACAAATGCAAAAAAAAAAAAAATCAGAAAAACATTGCAACACATATAAGTTTACCAATCCAACATTCAAAGTTTTGATGATTATATGGGAAGAGTGCTGGAAGTAGAATTAATTTAGCTGCCAAAACATATGCAGTCCTAATATGAAATATGCCTACTTTCTCATCTGAGTTGAACAAAGGTGCTGACTTACATAGTAGCACTAGTGTGCTCACTGCTTTAACACAAAGTAACAAACTAACATGCCAAGAAACACTGAGTGATGTCGAAAGAGATCTGATGCTAAATAATAGACTTCTATGGCCGGTTTTGATATCATGAACAGAAAACCGGACACTTTTTCTCTAAGTAGGGATAATGACAATCATATCACAAGAGAAATTTATTCTGTTACATTTTCAATAAAAACTGCTGGAAACAATGAACCTATCACCAGGAGAGGTCTATCTGTAATGGAAGTGCTATCTGAAAGAAAAGGTTAACATGTGGTCTCAGAGGTAAGCCTATATTTCGTTCTTTTTTTAATAAACATTCTTTATTAATCACATAACAGCACAAAATGTAACAATGAAATTATAGCACACACAACAAGTCATGCACTCAGATAATGAATATCTACTTAAATGTAACTAAAGTCATTGCATAGTAACATCCCAAAATATTTTCATAATGTCCACATTAATAAGTAATCAGCAGGTTGGAGAAAGAGAGGGCTGGCACAGTTAGGAAAACAACAGCATGGACAATTCAGTCAGTTTCAAACAACTTCTTCACAGCGAGCCCTGATGTATCAAAACCAAGGATCCATTTATTTTATAATAAACTGGCCTGTTTTCCTTCTCATTTCCAGTTATTCTGCACCCACCAGCTCATTTAGCAATGTTCTCAATTCATCCACAGTCAGTACCTTCTATAACTTCCATTTTTAGGGTTTTTTTGATAGAACAAATATAATATTGAAAAACAAAATATTCCAGTTGGATTATGGTATATATTGCAACCTCCAAAAATAATAAAAATTCAGAGTCCAAGCACTCTCTTGATAAAATGTGAAAGCTTATAAAGGTAAAGGTAACTCATTTATTTGTTCTCTGTGCTGCAACACTTTGACCATACATCTTGTTGTAAGTTAGGTCTTAACATCGTTTATTTTGAAGAATTACTGTTATAGATTATGAATATAAGGCTGAAATTCATTCTGTTGTAAATACGCTGAAAGATAAAGCATAGAATAAAATGTTTGCTTGAATATATGTACAGAGTTTAGCAATGCAAAATGGGCATTCATACCATATGTATAACAGACAGGCTTCTCTTCACAGCAAGTATTACATGATTTTCTCATGTTTGCAGAACAAGTATCTATTAACAGACATCCTTTTTTATAAACTCAGCAATATGTGTTTTTTTTCAATAGGAACAGCTTGTACAGATGTTTCCTTTCAGATTTCAGTTAATGGCATCCTCACATCAGCAAAAGTGCTTACAAGTAAATCACAAAAGGACAATAGAAAAGTCTAAAAATAGACATTATGTGACTTCCCACAGAAGGCCAAAAAAGATACCAAGAGGAAATAACAAAATCTATGTGCGTGATCTATATAACAATTGTAGTAATTCAGTTATGTGAGAGAGGGATAGAGAGAGGTATTTTGTAAAAGTCATCATTCATATCTGTAATGAAGGAAAACTTTGTATATATATATATATATGCTACAATCTGACAGAAAGAGTACGTGTCGTTTGTTATAAAATAAGTTATCTGTAACTGTGCTTATAGCTGCAAAATATATTTCTTTATCAGTGTGCAATTTGAAAGGCTTAGTGCTTTAAAAAGACTACAGATGGAGTTATGCAAAGCTCTGTGTCTCTGATTCAGCAGTAAACAGCACAGCAAGACTGTGTGTCTTAAGAAGACTTTGGATCCAGCACATAATAGGAGCAGCGAGCAAATTAAAATAAATTTTTCAATGGTGACCCTAACGAACATTCCTAGCCTGTATCCAAAAACAGGGGGAGTGAGTGGGTAATGCCTTGTATAACATCACTCCTGTAAAAGCACAGTAACTAACGTTTATGTGAAGTACTTCAGATTTCTACAGTTTTCTACAGTTTGCAGCAATAATACAGCTCATTAGACGTCTAAACTCGGAGAGACAGCAGTGCAGGAAGGTGAGGAGTTTCATAAATTCTCCAGAAAAGATACGATACAAAGTTGTAAGACTGAAACTGCCAGTTTTGCTTTACCAACTTCGCAAGTGACCACAGCGACATTTTAACCATCTACAGTAAAGCGGCTTGGCCATCTGCCTCTCTGTTGACTGGTAAGAACAATTTTTCTGGGTTACATACAGTATGAATGCCATAAAGGTAATAATAATAATAATAATAATAATAATAATAATAATAACAGAATGAAATGTATATACAGCATATTAGCAAATGTAAAACCTTATTAGGGCAAGTTAATAGTAAGGCATTATGCAAATGGATTACAATATTTGACTGGTATCTGAAACAAAATCATGTGTGGTATAAAAATGTTTATAGTGTGTACAATGTCATAAAAATACAGTGCATGTCACTATTCAAAGGTTAAACTGTACAGACAAAAATTGTAATAGTAAAGAACCAAGAAAAGTTAATATGTTGAAATTATATTCAAATGTTAGACAGTTATGTTCTGTCACCAGATGTAAAAGGTTTATTTTAGAGTTACAACAACAGTCAAATCAGTTACTGATAGAACCTCTTGTACATTTTGTTACAAAATAATGTAGTAAACTTCTAAATTACAGACACAGTGAGTTCAAGAAGTTTGCACAAGTTATACATACATCTTTTCAAAAGTGCATAGGAGTTTCAAATTCAGCAGAAGAGCTTACTAAAGAATGTCAGAAAGAGCATGCAACATTACAGGAAACTCTTCAACAGCAGTTGCAGGATAAAGGAAATAAATTAGGTGAACTGACAGAGACTGGGAACTTCCTGCATACACAGCTAATCCGTGCAAAAGAAATATATTTTATAATATGTTTGTGTTTTGAAAATGGTTACGCATACATGGTAGGATGGTAGGAACAAATCATTCTCAAATGTTTAAAGTAATACATTTATCAGTACTACAGTAAAGTAGAGCATATGACTGCCATTCTTAGCATAGTCAAAAGGTAAACAAAACTGTTCTAGTGAATAAAAATTAAATAAACATAGTTACACAAAACAGTTCTAGTGCATAAAATTAAACAAAAATAGTTAATAAGAGTAAAGCTTTAAAGTCTCAAGACTGACATGCATGTATTTTCTTTCCATCTAAAGTATATCTGTTACATTGCATAAGAATAACAGTCAGACAACAGCAAATATAAATAATGTAAATATAAACATATGTTAGTTAAGCTAATATCTATTTTGCTTTTTAACAAAAAGAAATAAAATCACAGATGGTATTAGTCAAACAGTCTTTGTAAAATGAATGGCAGAGCAGTTAAATAAATAGAAATATACTGAAATCCATGTAAGCTGATTGTAAAATAATGTCTATTTGTGTAGTATAAATGCATAGTTATGCAAATCACAAATACCTATTAACTGAAATGTGAGCTCAAACCTTCCTAGACTAGATGAATAGTTACAGGAAATGTTCGAAAAATAAGATAAACAAGACTGATTGCCAGACAAGTAGCTTGACTTTTTCTAAAGCATTATTGTTATTAAAACATAATTGTTAAAATGTTTACATGCAACACTATTTGGTAATTGTAATAAAATATCACAATTGTGCATATATGTCACTGATAATCTGTTTGCAAGTAAATGTTAAAAGTAAAAAACCTGGGTTACATCAAGTATAGCCAGCAGATGGGCCATAATATACATACAGTTCAAATCAATTATGCACAAAGGTATAAATACCCACTAGTGGTAATAAATAGCAAAAGCTTTATAAAAATGATCAAATCAGACAGGGGTCTATAGTTTGGTAGCCTAGTGGAGCAGATGTGTGACTAAAATATTGGGCTAGTGTACATTCTAAAGCAAATAAACAATACTGCAGTATACTACATGGGAGGGGGCAATCTCTCAGTTTTACACTGACTGTATAAGCAGTACTGCACAAGAGTCTAAAATAAAGCTACAGGAAGAAATATATCATATCTTCTTGACAATACTCTTTTAGGGGGAGGAAAAAAACAGTTATTAGTGTATTAGAAGTACTGGTAAACTGGATTAAACCTGACAGGATAAGATATTTTACAAGTTGTTAATAGCTATCATAATGGTTATTATTGTATTGTTTATTATTAAATTGTATTTACAACCTGTTAAACTGTAAAGCTATACAAGAGATGGTTTAAAAAACAAAATATGGCTTAAAACTGCTTTATTACTGCTATACAAGAGAGAGTAAAGATATGTAAAAAAACTGAGCAAGACTGGTCACTATTCACTATTTTAATATGGTTTTTGGCAAAACAATGTTGGTATAAAAAGTATGCATGTTTCTAATTGCTGAGTATGTAGTTTAAAATAACAGGACATATGCCTTTGGTGCCAGTTCCACTAGATATTTTTAAAGAGACATAAAAATTTTCCAAGATTTTGCTTAATATTAATGTTATTAAATTTGTAAGATTAGACTAAATGTACTTTACAGTCTTTGTAAGTACAAATGCAGAAGAAATCAGTACAAATGATAGTCTTTGTATGTACAAATGCAGAAGAATTCAGTACAAATTAAATTAATGTCGGGCAATGAATATGTGTAGAGAAAAAAAATGGGTCTAGGGTACCTACTAGATTGAAATGCATGAATAGCAAACAGTCTGTGTAAATATATACTGTACAGAATACATTGTAATAAGTTCAAAATGAATTTGTCAAATTGTAATATCACTGGTTTCATGTTGCAGTTTTATCATTGGTTTTTGGACCATCATTTTATTGGTTACCCCAGCTAGAGACAAAATTATATTAAAATATTGCATTCATACAGCTAATGGACTAATATGTAAACAGTATTCTTCAGTGTATATTTCACTGTCAGTTAAAGTTTATGGACAGTTCAGAGACATGACCACAATGCTAAGGTTAAAATGACATTGAAACTGTATATTTTCAGTAGTGTATAAATGCTTGCAGTAGCACATAGTCCTTGTCTCTTATAGTTAATTCAACAGTTGCAAAGAGTTAATGGAACAGTTCTAAGTCATAAATTAAATTCTGTGATTACAAAAAATTAAATTAATCAAGTTAAAAAATAAAACTAAAGCAGACACAGCTCATTATTGATGAAATATTTTCACAGAATGGTCTGCAAAAGAAAAAGTTGTTAAATACATTCAGTTTTGGTAGTAATACTTGGGTCTATATTAGATCACTGAACACTTAAAAAAGTGAACGGTGATTGATCGAACTTATGTAAGTGAAAGCTTACAATCTCGAACTGTCAGAACAGCGATTTTTTTCCTAGGGAAAAAAATCGCTGATCCAAATCACATACACAAAACACAAGCACACCAAACAAACAGCAATCCACACACATACACCTAAAATCTGACACATAACTCGACACTAAACTATACACACACCACTTACTATCCACTTACCTTAACCCAAACCCTAACCCTAAGGTCCGTCACTATTGAACACTCACCTCACCCACTCCCTAACCCTAACTCACCTAACCCGCCCTAATCCTCATGTCCACACAATTGCACACATACCTAACCTGCACTCTAACCCTAACTCACCTAACCCGCCCTAACACTCACATCCACACAATCGCACACTTACCTGAACCTGACCCGTAACTTTCCACCACAGCACTGAAAATACTGAAGCAACAGAAACAGACAACCAAATTCTTTCCCTAGGAAAAAATTTGGGTTTCTGTTGCTTCGATATTTTAAGCTTTTGCTTACATAAGTTTGATCAATCACCATTCGCTTTTTTAAGCAGTTGGTGATCTAATATAGATCCTAATACTTAATATCATTGTATTAACTGTGTAAAATTGCATTTTGACTTGTATCAAAAAAAGACTAAAGGTTTTGTTTCTTAATGTGTTTTCTATATAAAGTGATCAAAAATACATATCAGTATAAAGTGTTTTAAGTATGTTTAAAAAAGAGGGAATTGTTAGAGATTATGAATATAAGGCTGAAATTAATTCTGTTGTAAATATGCTGAAAGATAAAGCATAGAATAAAAAGTTTGCTTGAATATATGTATAGAGTTTAGCAATGTAAAATGGGCATTCATACTATATGTATAACAGACAGGCTTCTCTTCACAGCAAGCAAGTTTTACATGATTTTCTTATGTTTGCAGAACAAATATCTATTAACAGACATCCTTTTTTATAAACTCAGCAATATGTGATGTTTTTTCAATAGGAACAGCTTGTACAGATGTTTCCTTTCAGATTTCTGTTAATGGCATCCTCACATCAGCAAAAGTGCTTACAAGTAAATCACAAAAGGACAATAGAAAAGTCTAAAAACAGACATTATGTGACTTCCCACAGAAGGACAAAAAAAGATACCAAGAGGAAATAACAAAATATATGCGCGTGACTTGCACTCTATATAACAATTGTAGTAATTCAGTTATGTGAGAGAGGGGCAGAGAGAGGTATTTTGCAGAAGTCATCATTCATATCTGTAATGAGGGAAAACTTTGTAAATATATGCTACAATCTGACAGAAGGAGTACGTGTTGTTTGTTATAAAATGTTATCTGTAACTGTGCTTATAGCTGCAAAATATATTTCTTTATCAGTGTGCAATTTAAAAGGCTTAGTGCTTTAAGCAGACTACAGATGGAGTCATGCAAAGCTCTGTGTCTCTGATTCAGCAGTAAACAACACAGCAAGACTGTGTGTCTTAAGAAGACTTTGGATCCAGCACAGCATAGGAGCAGCGTGCAAATTAAAATACATTTTTCAATTACTATATGCCATCATGCATTCTTTGTCATAACTAGTCATAACTAATATCCTTGAATTTCTTTTTCTCTGTTTTTTTTTTTTTTTTTGCTCTATTTGATTTGCTCCATGTTCTGCCTGCCTGTGTCTGGTTACCCAGCTTCTTAATTTGCTACAATAAGTTTTTGCTTCCCCTTTGTCTTTCTTCCCTCATTAATTTCTTCTCAGTTGCTCTTCTACTTTTTGTTTAGATTTCAAATGTGGTGCTGTAAAATACCTCTGTGAGTGTACTTGTGTGTGTGCATGTGTGTGCGTGCGTGTGTGTGTTTGTGTGTGTGTGTGTGTGTGTGTGTGTGTGTGTGTGTGTGTGTGTGTGTGTGTGTGTGCGAGTTTGTATATCTGCATTATAGACTGGCTTCACTATCCATTTTCCACTCCTTTGTACAAGGTACTGGTTTTCACACTAGGCTTACCCTATTAACCAGGTGAAACTTCTTGTTTCTTGCTGATGTTCATAAATTCCAGTATAAATGCCAAGTATATAAGTGTGTGTATAAAGAAAATTTCCATGGATTTGTTTCTTTTTTTTTTTGACTGAATATCTGAAAACCCTCCAAGTATGACATTACTGATTTACTGATGTATGTGTGTTCTGTTAGTTATAGCCCTCATAGCAAGGTATAATACTAATGACAGCATACAAGGTATAACAATAATGGGAGTATACAAGGTATAACAATGATGGGAGTATACAAGGTATAACAATAATGGGAGTATGCAAGTTATAACAATAATGGGAGTATACAAGGTATAGCAATGATGGGAGTATACAAGGTATAACAGTAATGAGATTACACGAGGTATAACAATAATGGGAGTATACAAGGTATAGCAATAATAGGAGTATGCAAGGCATAACAATAATGGGAGTAGACAAGGTATAACAATAATAGGAGTATACAAGGTATAACAATAATGGGAGTATGCAAGTTATGACAAAAATGGGAGTATACAAGGCATAACAATAATGGGAGTATACAAGGCATAACAATAATAGGAGTATACAAGGTATAACAATAATGGGAGTATGCAAGTTATAACAATAATGGGAGTATACATGGTATAACAGTAATGGGACAATCCAAGGTATAACAATAAAGAGAGCACACGAGGTATAACAATAATGAGAGTATACAAGATATAACAATAATTAGAGCATACAAGGTATAACAATAATGGGAGTGTACAAGGTATAACAATAATGGAAGTATACAAGGTATAACAATAATTGGAGCATACAAGGTATAACAGCAATGGGAGTATACAAAGTACAACAATGATGGCAGTATACAAGGTGTAACAATAATGAGACTACACGAGGTATAACAATAATGAGAACATGCAAAGTATAACAATAATGGGAGTATACAAGGTATAACAATAATGGGAGCATACAAGGTATAACAGTACTGGGAGTATACAAGGTATAACAGTAATGGAGTATAGAAGGTATAACAATAATGGGAGTATACAGCCACCCCTACCTTGAAAATATGCAAGTAAATGCCTAACTGAAATCTAGACCACAATGTCCCAGAAACTGGGAAAGCTAATCTTGTAGAAAGGTTGCCAAAGCACTTACCAGTGTTCTAGAGTTTGTAGACTCATTTGTTATGCTTTTTACATAAGGCATTAATGTAGCTTTTGCAAAACTGCATAAATAGTGGGCTATATGGGTTTATGATAGTACAAAGATTTTGAAAGTGTGATTTTCCAATACCCTTTCTAGTGCCTGCTGCTGACTGCTGTGATTTACTGTAATGCAACTGTTTCTCTAGGAAGTTGTCACAAAAGTCTGGAAAGTAAGTCAAAAGAGCAAGAAACCAGATTTATTGCAGAACTCAGGTGCATTAAGTTCATAGTCTTTACCTCACAGAATGCAGGTAGGCCTGTACTTTGGTGAATGTCTATAAAAATGTTGTAATTCATAGAATGCATTTTTTGTCTATGCCTTGTATACAGTTCTTTCTCATATTGCTGTGGTAGGACATTTTAGGGGAGAAATAAGATTAAAAATCTATGCATTTTGTTGGCTTTCTTATTAGAACTGCAATAGTTATTCATGCAGGTATCACAACTTTGAAGAATACATTTTGATTGTAACAGGAAATCAGTGATTTCCAAATATCTTTCTTACACCTTTCAAGAGTTCTGCATTGTCTTAATTGTTTTGCCTGACTGAACTATTTTATACATTTGCTGACATTGTTTGCTGTTTTTCTGATCTGTTCTGAAACTGCCCCCCCCCCCATCCCTGTGGTGGTGTTAACTTTTATAAAATTGGTCTTACAGCTTTTGTGTTATCTGATTGGTTGAAGGCTTGCTGATTTAAAAATAGTCCATGTTTGTAAATCCCTGCATACACTGCTATAATCTCCTTGTGTTCTGACTGGAGTACTTCTCAAACAATCTGGAAATATATCGCTGATACACATATTTCTTGGCACTTTAAGTTTTAAGAGTTCTGCATTGTCTTAATTTTTGCCTGACTGAATTAGTTTATATATTTGTTGACACTGTTTGCTATTTTCTGGTCTGTTATGAAACTGGTCCTCCCTACTCCTGTAGTAGTGTTAAAGATTATATAACTGGTCTAACAGCTTCTGTGTTATCTGATTGTTTCAAGGCTTGCTGATTTCAAAATTGTCCCTGTTTGTAAATTCCTGCATACACTGTTAGAATCTCCTACTGATCTGACTGAAGAGTGATTTCAAACAATCTGGAACTATATTGCTGATAAGTATATTTCTTGGCACTTTAACTTTTCAAAGTTCTGCACTGTCTTAATTTTTGCCTGACTGAATTATTTTATATATCTGCTGACATTATTTGCTGTTTTCTGATCTGTTCTGAAACTGGTTGCCCCCCTACACCTGTGGTGGTGATAAAGTTTATAAAACTAGCCTAGCATCTTTTGTGTTATCTGATTGTTTCAAGGCTTGCTGATTGTAAAATAGTCCCTGTTTGTAAATTCCTGCATACACTGTTAGAATCCCCTTGTGTTCTGATTGAAGAGTGCTTCTCAAATAATCTGGAAATATATCGCTAATAAGTACATTTCTTGGCACTTTAACTTTTCACAGTTCTGCATTGTCATAATTTTTGCCTGACTGACATTTTATATATTTGCTGACATTGTTTACTGCTTTCTGATCTGTTCTGAAACTGGTTCACCCCCTACTCCTCTGCTGGTGTTAAAGTTTATAAAACTGCATTTGTGTTATCTGATTGTTTCAAGGCTTGCTGATTTAAAAATAGTCCCTGTTTATAAATTCCTAGAATCTTGTGCTCTGACTGAAGAGTGCTTCTCAAACAATCTCGTAATATATCGCTGATATGTATTTTTCTTGGCAATTTAATTTTTTCAAATTTCTGCATTGACCTAATTTTTGCCTGACTGAATTATTTTATATATTTGTTGACATTGTTTGCTGTTTTCTGATCTGTTCTGAAACTGCACCCCCCCCCATTCCTGTGATGGCGTTAAAGTTTATAAAACTGGTCTAACAGCTTTTTTGATATCTCATTGTTTCAAGGCTTGCTGATTTAAAAATAGTCCCCGTTTGTAAATTCCTGCATACACTGCCAGAATCTCATTTTGTTCTGACTGAAGTGTACTTCTCAAACAATCTGGAAATATATCACTGATAAGTACATTTCTTGGAACTTTAACTTTTCAGAGTTCTGAATTTTCTTAATTTTTGCCTGACTGAATTATTTTATATATTTGCTGACATTGTTTGCTGTTTTCTCATCTGTTCTGAAACTGGTCGCCCCCCATTCCTGTGGTGGTGTTAAAGTTTATAAAACTGGTCTAACAGCTTTTTTATCTGACTGTTTTAAGGCTTGCTTATTTAAAAACCATCCCTGTTTGTAAATTTCTGCATGCACTGTTAGAATATTTTTGTGTTCTAACTGAAGAGTACTTCTTAAACAATCTGGAAATATATCACTAATAATTATATTTATTGGCACTTTAACTTTTCAGAGTTCTGCATTGTCTTAATTTTTGCTTGACTGAATTATTTTATATATTTGCTGACATTGTTTGTTGTTTTCTGATCTGTTCTGAAACTTCCCCCTTCCCCACATTCCTGTGGTGGTGTTAAACTTCATAAAACTGGTCTAGCAGCTTTTCTGTTATCTGATTGTTTCAAGGCTTGCTGATTTAAAAACATCCCTGTTTGTAAATTCCAGCATACACTGTTAAACTCTCATGTGTTGTAGTTGAAGACTGCTTCTCAAACAATATGGAAATATAATGCTGATAAGTATATTTATTGCCATTTTATCTTTTCAGAGTTTTGCATTGTCTTAATTTTTGCCTGACTGAATTATTTTATATATTTGCTGACAGTGTTTGCTGTTTTATCATCTATTCTGAATCTGGTCCCCCCACCCACTCCTGTGGTAGTGTTATTGTTTATAAAACTGGTCTAACCACTTTTGTATTATCTGATTGTTTCAAGGACTGCTGATTTAAAATAGTTCCTGTTTGTAAATTGCTGCATACACTGTTATAATCTCCTTGTGTTCTGACTGGAGTGCTTCTCAAACAATTTGGAAATATATCACTGATACGCATATTTCTTGGCACATTAAGTTTTAAGAGTTATGCATTGTCTTAATATTTGCCTGACTGAATTAGTTTATATATTTGTTGACACTGTTTGCTATTTTGTGATCTGTTATTAAACTGGTCCCCCCTACTCCTGTAGTAGTGTTAAAGATTATACAACTGGTCTAACAGCTTCTGTGTTATCTGATTGTTTCAAGGCTTGCTGATTTCAAAATAGTCCCTGTTTGTAAATTCCTGCATACACTGTTAGAATCACCTATTGATCTGACTGAAGAGTGATTTCAAACAATCTGGAACTATATCGCTGATAAGTATATTTCTTGGCACTTTAACTTTTCAAAGTTCTGCACTGTCTTACTTTTTGCCTGACTGAATTATTTTATATATCTGCTGACATTATTTGCTGTTTTCTGATCTGTTCTGAAACTGGTTGCCTCCCTACACCTGTGGTGGTGATAAAGTTTATAAAACTAGTCTAGCATCTTTTGTGCTATCTGATTGTTTCAAGGCTTGCTGATTGTAAAATAGCCCCTGTTTGTAAATTCCTGCATACACTGTTAGAATCCCCTTGTGTTCTGACTGAAGAGTGCTTCTCAAATAATCTGGAAATATATCGCTAATAAGTACATTTCTTGGCACTTTAATTTTCACAGTTCTGCATTGTCATAATTTTTGCCTGACTGACATTTTATATATTTGCTGACATTGTTTACTGCTTTCTGATCTGTTCTGAAACTGGTTCACCCCCTACTCCTCTGCTGGTGTTAAAGTTTATAAAACTGCATTTGTGTTATCTGATTGTTTCAAGGCTTGCTGATTTAAAAATAGTCCCTGTTTATAAATTCCTGTATACACTGTTAGAATCTTGTGCTCTGACTGAAGAGTGCTTCTCAAACAATCTTGTAATATATCGCTGATACGTATTTTTCTTGGCAATTTAATTTTTTCAAATTTCTGCATTGACCTAATTTTTGCCTGACTGAATTATTTTATATATTTGTTGACATTGTTTGCTGTTTTCTGATCTGTTCTGAAACTGCACCCCCCCCCCATTCCTGTGATGGTGTTAAAGTTTATAAAACTGGTCTAACAGCTTTTTTGATATCTCATTGTTTCAAGGCTTGCTGATTTAAAAATAGTCCCCGTTTGTAAATTCCTGCATACACTGCCAGAATCTCATTTTGTTCTGACTGAAGTGTGCTTCTCAAACAATCTGGAAATATATCACTGATAAGTATATTTCTTGGAACTTTAACTTTTCAGAGTTCTGCATTGTCTTAATTTTTGCCTGACTGAATTATTTTATATATTGGCTGACATTGTTTGCTGTTTTCTCATCTGTTCTGAAACTGGTCGTCCCCCATTCCTGTGGTGGTGTTAAAGTTTATAAAACTGGTCTAACAGCTTTTTTATCTGACTGTTTTAAGGCTTGCTTATTTAAAAACCATCCCTGATTGTAAATTCCTGCATACACTGTTAGAATATTGTTGTGTTCTAACTGAAGAGTACTTCTTAAACAATCTGGAAATATATCACTAATAATTATATTTCTTGGCACTTTAACTTTTCAGAGTTATGCGTTGTCTTAATTTTTGCTTGACTGAATTATTTTATATATTTGCTGACATTGTTTGTTGTTTTCTGATCTGTTCTGAAACTGCCCCCCTCCCCACATTCCTGTGGTGGTGTTAAACTTCATAAAACTGGTCTAGCAGCTTTTGTGTTATCTGATTGTTTCAAGGCTTGCTGATTTAAAAACATCCCTGTTTGTAAATTCCAGCATACACCGTGTAGAATTTTTTTGAGTTCTGATGGATGAGTGCTTCTCAAACAATCTGGAAATATATCACTAATAATTATATTTCTTGGCACTTTAACTTTTCAGAGTTATGCGTTGTCTTAATTTTTGCTTGACTGAATTATTTTATATATTTGCTGACATTGTTTGTTGTTTTCTGATCTGTTCTGAAACTGTCCCCATCCTCACATTCCTGTGGTGGTGTTAAACATCATAAAACTGGTCTAGCAGCTTTTGTGTTATCTGATTGTTTCAATGCTTGCTGAGTTAAAAACATCCCTGTTTGTAAATACCAGCATACACTGTCAGAATATTTTTGAGTTCTGACGGATGAGTATTTCTCAAACAATCTGGAAATATATCACTAATAAGTATATTTCTTGGCACTTTAACTTTAATTTTACAGAGTTCTGCATTTTCTTAATTTTTGCCTGAATGAATTGTTTTATATGTTTTGACATTGTTTGCTGTTTTCTGATTTGTTCTGAAACTGGTACCTGTCTACTCCTGTGGTGGTGTTAAAGTTTATAAAACTGGTCTAACATTTGTGTTAGCTGATTGTTTCAAGGCTTGCTGATTTATAAATAGCCCCAGTTTGTAAATTCCTGCATGCACTGTTAGAATCCCCTTGTGTTCTGACTGAAGAGTGTTTCTCAAACAATCTGGAAATTTATCGGTGGTAAGTATATTTCTTGGCACTTTAACTTTTCAGATTTCTGCTAATCTGGAAATATATCACTAATAAGTATATGTCTTGACACTTTAACTTTCATTTTATAGAGTTCTGCATTTTCTTAATTTTTGCCTGAATGAATTATTTTATATATGTTTTGACACTGTTTGCTGTTTTCTGATCTGTTCTAAAACTGCACCCCCATTCCTGTGGTGGTGTTAACATTTATAAAACTGGTTCAACTGCGTTTCTGATATCTGATTATTTCAAGGCTTGCTGTTTTAAAAATAGTCCCTGTTTGTAAATTCCTGCATACACTGTTAAACTCTCATGTGTTGTAGTTGAAGACTTCTTCTCAAACAATCTGGAAATATAATGCTGATAAGTATATTTATAGCCATTTTATCTTTTCAGAGTTTTGCATTGTCTTAATTTTTGCCTGACTGAATTATTTTATATATTTGCTGACATTGTTTGCTGTTTTCTCATCTATTCTGAATCTGGTCCCCCCCCCCCCCCACCATGCCTGTGGTAGTGTTATTGTTTATAAAACTGGTCTAACCGCTTTTGTGTTATCTGATTGTTTCAAGGATTGCTGATTTAAAATAGTTCCTGTTTGTAAATTGCTGCATACACTGTTATAATCTCCTTGTGTTCTGACTGGAGTGCTTCTCAAACAATCTGGAAATATATCGCTGATACGCATATTTCTTGGCACTTTAAAATGTCAGAGTTCTGCATTGTCTTAATTTTTGCCTGACTGAATTATTTTATATATCTGCAGACATTGTTTGCTGTTTTCTGATCTGTTCGGAAACTGGTCCCCCTCCTACTCCTATGGCAGTGATAAAGTTTATAAAACTGGTCTAGCACTTTTGTGTTATCTGATTGTTTCAAGGCTTGCTAATTTAAAAATAGTGCCTGTTTGTAAATTCCTACATACACTGAGAGAATCTCCTTGAGTTCTGACTGAAGAGTGCTTCTCCAACAATCTGGAAATATATTGCTGATAAGTATATTTCTTGGCACTTTAACTTTTCAGAGTTCTGTATTGTCTTAATATTTCCCTGACCAAATTATTTTATATATTTGCTGACATTGTTTGCTATTTTCTGATCTGTTCTTAAACTGGTTCCCGCTACTCATGTGGTGGCATTAGATTTTATAAAACTGTTCTAACAGATTTTGTGTTATCTGATTGTTTCAAGGCTTGTTAATTTAAAAATACTCCCAGTTTTTAAATTCCTGTATTCACTGTAAGAATCTCATTGTCTTCTGAATGAAGAGTGCTTCTCCAACAATCTGGAAATATATCGCTGATAAGTATATTTCTTGGCAATTTAACTTTTCAGAGTTCTGCATTGCCTTAATTTTTGCCTGACTGACTTCTTTATATAATACTGACATTGTTTGCTTTTTTCTGTTCTGTTCTGAAACTGCCCCCCCACCCCCACTCCTGTGGTGGTGTTAAAGTTTTTAAAACTGCTTTTGTGTTATTTAATTGTTTCAAGGCTTGCTGATTTAAAAATAGTCCCTTTTTGTAAATTCCTGCTTACACTGTTAGAATCTCCTTGTGTTCTGACTGAAGAGTGCTTCTCAAACAATCTGGTAATATATCACGGATAAGTATATTTCTTGGCACTTTAATTTTTTCAGAGTTTTTCATTGTCTTACTTTTTGCCTGACTGAATTATTTTATATATTTGCTTACATTGTTTGCTGTTTTCTGATCTGTTCTGAAACTGGTTCCACCCTACTCCTGTGGTGGTGTTAATGTTTATCAAACTGGTCTAATGTTTTTTTTGTTATCTGATTGTTTCATGGCCTGCTGATTTAAAAATAGCCCTGTTTGTAAATTCCTGCATACACTGATAGAATCCCTTATATTCTGACTGAAGAGCATTTCTCAAACAATCTGGAAATATATCACTGATAAGTATATTTCTTGGCAAATTAACTTTTCATCGTTCTGCATTGTTTAATTTTTGCCTAACTGAATTATTTTATATCTTTGCTGACATTGTTTGCTCTTTTCTGATCTGTTCTGAAACTGGTCCCCCTACTCTTGTGGTGGTGTTAAACTTCATAAAACTGATCAAACAGCTTTTGTGTTAACTGATTGTTTCAAGGCTTGCTGATTGAAAAATCATCCCTGTTTGTAAATTCCTGCATACACTGTGAGAATCTCCTTCTGTTCTGACTTAAGAGTGCTTCTCAAAGAATCTGGAAATATATCGCTGATAAGTATATTTCTTTGCACTTTAACTTTTCAAGTTTTGCATTGTCTTAATTTTTGCCTGACTGAATTATTTTATATATTTGCAGACATTGTTTGCTGTTTTCTGATCAGTTCTG
Organism: Protopterus annectens; assembly: GCF_019279795.1. Lineage (NCBI taxonomy): Eukaryota > Metazoa > Chordata > Ceratodontiformes > Protopteridae > Protopterus > Protopterus annectens. The sequence continues at coordinate 384,188,578 of NC_056728.1, forward strand.
AACCTGGATAACCCCTACTCCTGTGGCGGTTTCAAAGTTTATAAAACTGGTCTGACAGCTTTTGTGTTACTTGATTGTTTCATGGCTTGCTGATTTAAAAATAGTCCCTATTTGTAACTTCCTGCATACACTTTGAGTCGCCTTGTGTTCTGACTGAAGAGTGCTTTTCCAACAATCTGGAAATATATCGCTGATAATATATTTCTTGGCACTTTAACTTTTCAGATTTCTATATTGTCTTAATTTTTGCCTGACTGAATTATTTTATATATTTGCTGTTTTCTGATCTGTTCTGAAACTGGTCCCCCTACTCCTGTGGTGGTGTTAAACTTCATAAAACTGGTCTAACAGCTTTTGTGTTATCTGATTGTTTCAAGGCTCGCTGATTTAAAAATAGACCCTGTTTTTAAATTCCTGCATACACTGTTAGAAACTCCTTGTGTTCTTACTGAAGAGTGCATCTCAAAAGTCTGGAAATGTATCACTGATAAGTATATTTCCTGGCACTTTAACACTCGAGTTCTGCATTGTCTTAATTTTTGCCTGAGTGAATTATTTTATATATTTGTTAACATTGTTTTCTGTTTTCTGCTCTGTTCTGAAACTGGATCCCCCCCATTCCTGTCATGATGTTAAAGTTTATGAAACTGGTCTAACAGCTTTTTTGTTATCTGATTGTTTCAAGGCTTGCTGATTTAAAAACTGTCCCTGTTTGTAAATTCCTACATGCACCATGCATATTTACATCTGATGAAGTAGGGTATAAACCTATGAAAGGGCTTATGTTTTTTTATTCTGTGGTCTGTTCTGCAATAAATAATCTTTATACTGGAATCTACAGCCTACTCCTGGCCCTTCTTTGGTTTGTATGCTTCTGGACTCTTTTGGCATTTTGGACATGGAGACCTGCTTTTGGTGGTAGCTGTTTTTTTTTTTATTTTTATTGCTGTGCTGATTTTGGTAACCACCTTTGTTGGGACTATGGCTGATGAAATAGAAATCATTGGCTTGGATCAAGAGCATGTAATTTGCTCACAAGGTAATTCTATTAATGTGGAGAAGCTGTTAAAAGTTATTGAAAGCAAAGAGAATTTACTTTTTAACTGCTCTTATGAGAGCATGGAAAATGAGGCCAGTGATGTTGATATTGTTTTATTGAAAAATAAACTGCATGTCATAGAGAATGAACTCTTTAAATTAAAGAGGAACCTCTATAAAAATTTTGATATAGAGCTCTGCATTAAGGAAGGTATAGTTCCGAGGGGGCTTCGTGTGCTGGAAATGCCCTCACATGTAAACTGTGATCCTGTATTATTAACCAAGTGGCAGTAAGTTAATTTGAACACCAGCATCAGCTATATGAAACTGCTAATTGCAGCTGCTGATAGGGAGACACAGTCTTTATCTTCCTCAATTAAAACTTTATATGGTGAGCTTTTATTACTATTTGACACTGCTACCTTGGACACTTATTTTTGTGAGACCTTGGATTCAGTCTCTACATATGAGCACAAATTAAGTAAAATAAAGATGAAGAAGGTGGAAAGAGACTGTAAATGTTTTTTACTTGGCAATGTATTTTCTTGGCCAAGGTTTACAGACAACAGCTCAAATTTAGAGCATGCGCGCATACCTACTGAATGGTTTGACGAACCACAGGAACTACTGGCTGGTGAGAGGGAACTTCCGACGCAGAGCACAGCCAAGAAAGAAGCAGAAGTGGATACAACTACAATGCAGATTCCTGTGAGCGAATCCACGATCCTGAATGGCACTGTACAAGCTAATTCAGCACTAACAAGTGAAAAAGGGAATGCAACAGGAGCGAGACCAAAAATATTTCTTACAGCAGCACAAGTGCATCAGTCGGCTGAATCTGCTGTACCGGCAGGTATACAACACAATGCTGCTGGTCTTCACCCTTTAGTACAACAGAAACTTTGTTTTCCCCTACCAGTGAGGGATTTGGTTTCCAGAACTAGGGGAAGGAGCAGAAGTCAGCAGAAAAGGAAATTTGAAGGGCAGATGACTGGTTCAGGCAACGTCTATAAAGCCTTCTTTCACACGAAGGCTTAGTCTGGAACTTATTGAGTTATGTACTTTCAAATGAAGAAATTAACATTTTGCAGAAAGGACTTTCTTTCATACCAAGTAGATACTCGGACACTACTGAAGTTATTTTTGATATTAAAAAGTTTTGCAGGGTTTAACCCTTAAGATGATGTTTAATGGCAGTGTCAGGGAGATGAATGTTTTTAAGAAACTTAGCTCTTATGTACCACCTGTGAATCCATTAATACATGTTTTCGAAACAATGTGTATACAGGATGTGTATAGGTTACAAAATGTTAGAAATACAGAACATAACAATGGCTTTAGGAAAAATAATCTTACTAGAAATGAAAGGATGGCCTTAGTGCAGTTACAGGAAAATACAGATATAGTGATTAGGCCCGCTGATAAGGGCGGGCCTATTGTCATCATGGATGCTAGCAAATATGAACATGCTATGCTTAACATGTTATGTGATGTTAGTTTCTATATGAAGATTACTCGTACAAAGATTGACAAAATGGTGCACCAGATTAAATTGAAATTGGATGTATTATTTAGTGAGGGCTCCATAACTAAGGAATTATATGATTACTTCCTTATAGAACATCCTGTTATCCCCTGTATACAGGGGTTACCTAAGATTCACAAAGATAAAAATCTGTCCACCAATGAGACTGATAGTCTCTGGAAGAGGGTGGTCCATGGAGTCCATCTCCATATATATAGAGAAGAATCTGAGAGCCTTACTTAATCAGGTACCATAGGTACTAAGAGATGCTGAACATTTTTAACTGACTTATTCGAACATATGCAAGTATTGAGTGATAGGGATAGTTACATCTTAGTCACCATGGACATAGTATCCCTTTTCACCGTAATTCCGAATGATCTGAATAGATAGTATAGAGAGGTTTCTTGGGACATACTCTAGCTTTGAAGCCAGACAGATCAAACTTATCAAGGATTTGCTTGAGATAGTGTTATGTTGTAATGTATTTTTATTTAGGGATGTGTTTTATTGGCAGAACAATGGCATAGCTATGGGCACTTCATGTGCCAATAGCTACGCCAATGCTGTAATGGTGGTCTGGGAATCTGAATATATGTTAAGAGGCCCTTTCAGCAAATACATCTCTTTTTTTAGAAGGTTTGTAGATGAGCTTTTTATTCTGTGGAGTGGAATTACACAACAGTTAACTGAATTTATCAAGTATATGTTAATGAAAGCACTGCATTTTTAAGGTAAACATTTACATACTCTGACAAGGTCATACATTTTTTGGATGTGGCAGTTTTGGTAGATGAGAATAATTGACTGTACACAAAACAATACAGGAAACCATGTCATGTCAATAGTTTACTATCATATGACAGTATGCACCCCCCATATATTTTCAAGAGTGTGGTAAGGAACCAGGCATTTAGAGCCTCTAGACTCAATGGGAGGGAGTCTGACTTCTTGGGATGTACTGAAGGTATTACCAAGGAACTGATGGAGAGGGGCTATGATGGCCAGATGGTGAAGAATAATGTAGAGGAGGTAACCAGACTCAGAGATTCAGTGGCACAACCATATTTCTCTAAGAGGCAGGTCACTAGGAAAGCTAGTAACACTATTAACAAAGGGATGCTCAGGGTGCCCTTATATTATTCGTCTGATGTACAGACCTACATGGGCATAGTTAGGAAAAATTGGAGAATTCTGACATCTGATAAGGGTGTCAGTAACATTATAGAACAACACCCTCGATGTTTGTTCAGGAATGAGCTCTCCCTTAAAATAAAGTTATGTTTCCCAAGGAGTAAGGCTAATGCCTTAGAAAATGGAGGTTTGACTATGTGTAAGCATTGTAATTTTTGTAATTACCTGGACATTAGTACCAAGTTTATGCATCCAGATGAAAAAAAGGGGTCTATATTAGAACACTGAACATTCAAAATATTGAGTGTTCTAATATCAAACCCTATGAATCGCAAATTTAAAACATCGAACATTCAGAACAGCAAATTTTTTCCTAGGGAAACAATTTGCTGTTCCAAAACACATACACACAACACAAGCACACCAAACAAACAGCAATCCACACACATACACCTAAACTCTTACACCTAACCCTACACTAAACTATACACACACCACTAACTATCCACTTACCTTAACCCAAACCCTAATCCTAAGGTCCGTCACTATCGCACAGTCACCTCACCTGCGCCCTAACCCTAACTCACCTACCCCACCCTAACCCTCATGTCCACACAATCGCACACTTACCTGAACCCGACCCATAACTTTCCACTACAGCACTGAAAATACTGAAGCAACAGAAACGGGCAACTGAATTCTTTCCCTAGGAAAATTTTTTTTTTTTCTGTTTTTTCGATATTTTCAGCATTCACTGAAAACGGGTCAATATTAGAACACTCGAAATTTTGAACGTTCAGTGTTCTAATATAGACCCGAAAAAAGACAGTACAATTTTAATGTTCCTGCTTCATGTAACACCAAACATGTAGTGTATCTTGCCCATATTTTGAAATGTTTGAAATTTTATGTTGGTAAAACTGACAGAGTCTTTAAAGATTGGATTAGGGAACATGTGTACCACATTAATAGAAAGGATAGAGTAAGTGCACTATCTAAACATGTTAGTGAGACTGACGATGAACATACTTTTAAATTTCTTGTAATAGGGAGGGTGTATGAAAGTATCAGGGGAGGCGATGTCCGCAACAAGACAGAGGCTCTGGAAGCAGAATGGATTGTAAGACTTAAGGTGGATAGTGGACATGGCCTGAATGACTATGTACCCCTGAAGCCTATATTAAAGAAAAGGCTCCTCTTTAGATAAATTTTATGTGTGTATTTCTTGCATTTATTCTTATTGGAAAAGTCATTTTTTTATATATGTATTTTTTATATATGTGTTCTTTATATGAAGTTTAATATATGTATTTTCGTATGAAATTATTCTGACTATATTGCTGCTATTTTTTATAAGAGAGTGATTACAATTATATATAAGGTATATATGCATGTATGGCTTTAAATATTTGGGTCATGTGATTATCTAATAGCATGTGACTAGTGCTTTCAAACTATAAAATGAAGGTTAAGATGCAACATATTTACATCTGATGAAGTGGGGTATACACCTACGAAAGCACTTATGCTTTTTATTCTGTGGTCTGTTCTACAATAAATAATCTTTATACTGGAATCTACAGCCTACTCCTGGTTCTTCTTTTGTTCCATGCTTCTGGACTCTTTTGGCTTTTTGGACCTGGAGACCTGCTTTTGGTGGTAGCTGTTTTTTTTTTTTATTCTTATTTTATGTATCTGTAAGAAACTTCTCTGTGTGGAAGATTTTCAGTCCATATATTTCTAGTTAATCACTGTATATTAATCAGATCAGACAATAGTAGTGGAAGTAGCGAATGTAAACTTGTCTCAAGTCAAAACAAAACAAAAAAAAAGTAATAATAGAAAATATATAATTGTACAGCATTGCAAAGTATTCAAAAGTAATCAAAACAAGGCAGGCAGTGACAGGACCATATTGAATGTCACACTGAAGGGGGAAGGGATGTGAATTTAACATGTGTACCAATAACACATTGTTTTGCAGTACAATAAACCACTCCCATGCCTGATAAAAAGTATATATATATTTAGAAATCTTGTGAGGAAATTATTACTCTATTTTTGTTTTACTTGGATCGCTTGTCTGTGTACTTAATAAAGGATTTTCAACTGGAAACAGACTGTCTGCCTTGCTTGGATTACTTTTGAATACTTAGTAATGCTGTACAATTATATATTTTCTATTATTACTTTTTGTTTTGTTTTGTTTTGACTTAAGGCGAGGTTTATGTTCGCTACTTCTACTACTATTGTCTGATCTGATTAATATACAGTGATTAACTAGAAATATATGGACTGAAAATCTTCCACACAGAGAAGTTTCGTACACTGTTTTGTTTTTGGACCCACTACACTTTAGTGGGTTGTTTTGAGACTTTGGGGATACCACGGAAATTACTTGTTTTTTATTTTATATATTTGCTGACATTTTGCCGTTTTCTGATCTGTTCTGATACTGGATCCTGTGGTGGTGTTAAATGTCATAAAACTGGTCTAGCAGCTTTTGTGTTATTTGATTGTTTCAAGGCTTGCTGATTTAAAAAACGTCCCTGTTTGTAAATTCCTGCATGCACTGTTGGAATCTTTTTGTGTTCTGACTGAAGAGTGCTTCTCAAACAATCTGGCAATATATCGCTGATAAGTATATTTCTTGGCACTTTAACTTTTCAGAGTTCTGCATTGTCTTAATTTTTGCCTGACTGAATTATTTTATATATTTGCTGACAGTGTTTGCTATTTACTGATCAGTTCTGAAACTGGATCACCCCTACTCCTGTGGTGGGGTTAAATGTCATAAAACTGGTCTAACAGGTTTTGTGTTATCTGATTGCTTCAAGGCTTGCTGATTTAAAAATAGCCCATGTTTGTAAATTCCTGCATACACTGTTAGAATCTCCTTGTGTTCTGACTGAAGACTGTTTCTCAAACAATCTGGAAATATATAGCTGGTAAGTATATTTCTTGGCACTTTAACTTTTCAGAGTTCTGCATTGTCTTAATCTATGCTTGGCTAATTATTGTATACATTTACTGACATTGGTTGCTGTTTTCTGATCTGTTCTGAAACTGGTTTTCTTACTCCCACCCACCCTTTTCCTGTGGTGTTATAGTTGGTGGCTTTGCAGTTGCCTGCCTCTACTGTAAATTTGATCTGACACACTCCTCCCATTCTAGTGTTCATTCTACCTGATACAGAGAGAACCTTTGAGAAGGCCAACCGACTTAGGTTCTTAACCTTGAATTTTCTTCTGCTCCTCCTTCCTCCTTTTGCACTTTACTAACAAAAGAAAAAATCTCCTTGTGTTCTGACTGAGTGTGCTTCTAGCTGATAAGTATATTTTTGGCACTTTTTAAGTGCAATTGAATTTAGTTCAGAATGTATTTTGAATAAATTGCATTTCTTTAAACTGTATTTGCTTTAATACTGCCACACATTCAAGTGTGCTAGCTTGCACTGCACTTCTATTGTTTTTAGTGCTATTTTAGCTGCTTTCTAAAAAAAAAACATTTCTAAGCTTGTTTCCTGCCTTTCCTGTAACTAGCCTAGTCCAGATACAGATTTGCTGTATCCAGGACTGTTGGTAAACTTCTAAGCCCCCCAAGCCTTTCTGTGTTGGAGGGAAGCCTTTTAGCTAATCAGTGGGAGTGGTAAGCACTAGGTAGCCTATCTACCACAAGTGGAATGGTTTCTGGCCCTGAAATTGTAGCTTATTGGTCATTTTGGCAGTTTTTTCCATCTCTTTCAACTTTCTGGTTTAAAAGCCCACATTTGTGCTTGTTTCCCACCTTTCCTGTAACTAGTCTAATCCAGATACAGATTTGCTGTATCCAGGACTGTTTGTAAGCTTCTGAGCCCCCAAGCCTTTCTGTGTTGTTTCTGGCCCAGAAATTTTAGTTTATTGGTCGTTTGGGAAGTTTTGCCATCTCTTTCAACTTTCTGGTTTAAAATCCCGGGTTTGTCTTTTCCCACCCTTCCTATAGCTAGCCTAGTCCAGATACAGATTTGCTGTATCCAGAACTGTTTGTAAGCTTCTGAGTTGTGCCAAAGTCTGCTCTTCAAATTTTCCCTTAGATCTGCTAGTTCCCTCCTCTCCTGCACTTTTACTGGCTTATTACTTATTACTTTAGCACTTTACCAGACATCTTGTAGCAATTATTGTACCACACAAATATGCTACCAGCACTAAACATTTTACAAGGAAACAGCTCCAATACTTATTATTAATGCCCACCCTTCCAGGCATGTCTAAAGGTCAGTTCCATATGCTTTTTCCTACTAACCTGGTGACATTGGGCATCCTGAGGCAATGTAGCAAATGCCTCATGTACACTGACAACCCTCTCCTCTTACCAACCAACACTCAGACTTACAAAAGATGCACTTATGTATCCAAATTGGAAGCCACAAACTCTCCAGCCAAGACCAGAATAGCTGGTCAAGAGGAGAAGGTCAACACTTGCACCACACCACATGGAACACATAACCCTCCAGAACACACACCAGTACTGTCTTCACATAAAAACACAAACCACACACCCACCTTCACTGAGGCTCTCAATAAAAATCTAACAAACAACAGAGACCTTTAAGGCAGTTGACCACCACAACACAACACTAATCACAAGACACATAACTCTCCTAAACAGTGTGCCACTCAAGCAAAGCCCCTAAGGCAAAACAGCATGCCCAACACACTAGTCATAGATGACTCGATAGTGAGGCACACAGATGTCTCACTCACTAGGTTAAATAAGGAGAGGGTTACAGTCAGCTGCCTGTCAGGTGCCATGATTCACCACATAACACATGCACTCACTTCCCTCAACAACAGGTACAAATATGACTCTGTCATTGTACATGTGGGTGTGAATGACCTAAGCTGTACCTCCCTGGACTACATGAAAAGAGACATGGAGGAGCTCTCAGATTATGTAACCCAGGCAGGTATGACCCTAGCCCTGAGCAGCATCCTACCATCACCCAGAATGATACCACAGTACAAGCAGAAAATGATTGATTTCAACAATTGGCTAAGTTTCTGGTGTCATTCTAAGGGGATCCAGTATCTGTCTGCCTGGGAAGACATGATTGGCAGGCTTCAATGCTTTGCCAGATATGGCCTGCATTTGTAACCCCTGGGCTTCTGGATACTGGCCAAGGCTCTTGCCACCTCTATAGTGTCTTTTTTAGGCAGTGTTCCAAAGATCAAATTACCACCATAACAGCTACAAAAAAATGCAATCTGAGGGTCATGCTGCTCAATGATAGAAGTCTAAATCTCAAAATGCACTTGCTTAAAGCACTCCTTAAAATGGAGAACATCGACATTTGTGCTGTAACAGAGACCTGGTTTAAGGCATCAGAAAGCACCCCTGCACTACCAGGCTATAGCTTATTACACACCTTTTGGCCCCAGATCTTGGACTGAAGCTTCAAAGGCAGTGGTGTTTCCATATCCATAAAGGATGTGCACACCTCCAGACTGGTAGCCCAACATAATGCATCTGAGATACTTCTGGTGCAGCTAACATTGGGTAAGATAGCAATTCAGGTCATAGCCTGCTATAGGTCCTTAACAATGTCCCAAGACTCACACTCCATGTTCCTAAGCACCCTGGAGAATATTAGGGTCCAACCTAAGACTCTCATACTGGGCAACTTCAACTATCCCTCCATTAACTGGGAAAACTACTCATGTACCAATACATTTGCCCAATGCTTTCTGGAATTCATTAATTGCAATGCCCTGGACCAGCTTGTTCTTACCCCCACTAGAGGAAGCAACATACTTGACCTGGTCATTACTAACTTGTGCGACTGTTACTCTACACCAATAGTCAACTCCTCCCTGGTAAGATCCAACCATGAAATAATCACCTTGGAAATCCCCCCCCACAAAGGTAACCACCATGAAAAACTTCTCCAAAGCTAACTTTGGGCTCCTAAACACAGAGGTGGCTAACTTCACGGCACCCATGCAAATGGAAAATAGTTGCATGACTGCCAAATCATACTCCGATGCACTGTACGAACACGTATGCAAATGCATGGATCTCACCATACCCACTAGAACCAAAACACTCTCCTCAAAAAAAGAAAGCCAATTTGGTGGTCCCCTGTCATAAACAAACTCTACAACAGAAGGAGGAAACTGATGCGGAATAAGGTGAAGTCCCAGGAGTTGAAAAACTCCCTTATCAGCCTCAACAAAAGGTTGACATCCCTCATCAAATCCTCTAAAGCTAGCTATGAAAACAGAATTGCAGCAGGTAGTAAAGACAACCACAAGGCCTTCTATAGCTATGTAAAGAATATCCACAGCAATACCCAGACTTGCTCTGAGCTACTGCACAATGGTACCTCCTATACTGAGCCAACAGATATTGCCAATATAATGGCCGACAGATTCGGTGCCAACTTTACCCCCCCCCCAAAGAACCAATCACAATACCAGTGGATCGCTAGGCACCCAGTATTACTGCTGCACAGGTTAAAACAGCACTGTCAAAGGCCATGAATACAGCTTCTATGGGACATGACAATATCCCCAGCTGTGTTCTACATGAACTACAGAGTGAGCTGGCACCTCAAATGTGTATTAAATTCAATCGCAGCCTCACCTCAGGCTTTGTCCCTACTGAGTGGCGCACTTCTACAGTCATCCCTCTCCACAATGGAAGTGCAACTACAGACCCCGGGAACTATTGGCCCATTAGCCTGACGAGTCTAATATGCAAAGTTATAGAATGCAACATCATGGACTTAATAAAAAAGGATATCGGGACTCTCCAAACTCTGGATCCTACACAGTTTGGTTTTTTGAAGGGTACATCATGCCTGCTCAACTTGGTTGACTTCTTTGAGTCAGTCACCAGAGCTGTGGATGAAGACAAGGTGATTCATACAGTCTACATTGATCTGGCCGAGGCCTTTGATATTATTCCCCACTCAGGAATGATAGAAAAACTCACTAAGCTAAACATCAACCCCTATTATCACTAGGTGGGGTTGCAAAAGGCTCACAGATAGAACCCACAGTATGAAAATAATTGACTTCAAGTCAGACCATCGACCAGTCATGCATGGAGTCCCACAGGTTTCAGTCCTGGGCCCTCTCCTGTTTGGTATCTAGTTCTCTGAAGTCCAGACCAATACAAAGCGACTCTGGCTGGCAAAGTTCACAGACAAGTGCAAGTTGGTAGCTATTATTAACTCCCCAAGTGATGTTGACATCCTACAGAAAGGCCTCAATAACACCAATGACTGGTGTCAGAACCATGGCCTTAAGCTCAATGCCAAAAAATGTGTCATCATCCCCCTTGGGAAAAACCCGGTTCTCTTGAATTACCACATTGATGGTAATCCACTGAACACAGAAGGCATTATAAGAGATCTAGGAATGCAGGTTGACAGCAACCTCTCTTTTGATCACCACATTGCCATTGTGGTCAGAAAGTCCTTCTATGTGGCACATCTCATTACTAAGGGTTTTGTATCCAGGAAGAAAGAGGTAATTGTCTCCCTCTACTCTTCCCTCATTAGGCCAATCATCGACTACTATGCCCCATTTGGTATGTACCTCACTAGACACCTGAAACAACTGGAGAGGTCACAAACGTACCCCACAAAGAGAATCCTAGGTCTTAAACACTTGTCCTATATGGACAGAGTCAAAAAACTCCAACTATTCTCTGTCTCATATCACCTACTTAGAGGTGATCTCTGCTTGACTTACAAAGCCATGTCTGACCCAGTTCTGTTAGAAATGCTACATCTAAAGAAATCCCAATCCCTCCACACCACACACTCCAGAGACCTCAACCTCATTACCACAATCAACAGAACAAGCTGGAGGGAAAGGTTCATAACCCAGAGACAGCCCATGCTATGGAGCAGACTTCCCATACATGTCAAACAGAGCACCTCACTGGCACTCTTCAAAAGAAATCTTGATGAATGGATGGGAAATAGAAAATTCACCCTGGTGGTCACTCCAGTGGCTCTACTCGACAGAGGCACTGGGAACTAAGGTCGGGTGGCATGATGCAATTGTAATCCTATGGGCTAGGTTTGTAAAGGTTCCAGGGTCATTAGCCTAGTACACACCAAGTAGTCTATGTTTGTATGTGGTTTGTATCTAGTTTTTCACTTAGGTAGTAATGTGGGGTGACCTGAAGAGGGCTGCACACAAGATATGCCCTCACAATCTGATAGATTTGGAGTGCTTTTGTATACAAGAGTGGGCAAATATTGCCAAGTCAAGATGTGCCATGCTGATAGACTCCTACCCAAGAAGACTGAATGCTGTAATTAAATCAAAAGGTGCTTCAACAAAGTATTAGTTTAAGGGTGTGCACACTTATGCAACCAGCTTATTGTATATTTTTATTTTTTATATTTTCCCCTAATAGATTTGTTTGTTTTTCAATTGAATGGTACAGGTTATATGTCACGTTAAAGGTGGGAAAAGTTTTGAAATTATTTGTTGTGGTCTCATTTTTATATCACAAAAACTTGTCATTTTAACAGGGGTGTGTACACTTTTTATATCCGCTGTATATAAAACAGCAGTGATCATCTTGGAAGGAGTGGATATACCATGACTCATTTTATATCTTCTGTAAATTAAAAAAAAAATGGGTCCCAAAGATTTAATAAACTCCATGATGTCAAAGTCAAGTCACAGTCAAAGAAAACTTTGGGCAGGATTCACGATGGCTTGCATGGAGTCTAAGAGTAGTGTAAGACTCCATGCAGCCATCGCAATCCAAGAACAGCCTGAATGTGCATGTAAGAGAGCACCTAAAATGGCTCTTACACGGGCAGGGCGTGGATATGCTAATTACCTCACTGGCAGCCGAAAGGCATGCAAATGAGGTAATTTTGCGATCCAGGAAGCAGAAACCTGCCCTTGTAAGAGCCGTGTTATCTGCAGAAATGTACTCAGTTGATAACTGAGTACCGTTCTGCAAATAACACAATGGAGCCTTGTCAGCTCCAAATAAAGGTTGCAAATGTCCCAGGCAGCATGCTAATGGCCAAATATGTGGCCACTGGCAACGTACCCTGATGCAAACATGAAATAAAAATATTTTTTTTCGGCGATCGCCGATGTGTAAACGTAGCGTAGCGTCGCGCAAATGGGCTGCGCTATAAAAAAACAAAAAGATAAAAATATTAAACCCACAAATGTGAGTTTATGCAAAGCATGAGTTTACAATGGAAGGGAATAGCAGGGTAAAACAACATGGCCACCGAGTAGGGGTTGCTAAGGGGGGAAGCAGAGTGTAAGGCATGTAACTAAGCATTAGTAGGCAATCCTATGTAAATGAGTGGTAGGATAGTGAATCGCACTGTTATATAGAAAATGAGCACATTCCGTGCAGTGTAGGAGTAGGATAAGGGGGAGTAACAGAGTAGGAGATAGGTGACATCACAGGGGGGGATGTAAGAAAGGAATGCAGCTCATTGGAGCACAGTGGCATGTGAAAGCTGTCAGTCACACATCATGGAAAGAGGAGTGTCAACAAGTAGGCATGGGAAAGCCAAGAAATGGAAGGTGTACAATATGGATAACACCAAAGTTTCTTGCAGGGTGTGCATGCGCGCATGTGCGTGCTGGTAGGCACGAGTAAGCTAGAGTGTGCGCATGTAAGCGTGAGTGCACGCGTTTAAGGCAGAATACGCATGTAGGAGCCTGTTTAAACACCTGTATGCTTGTTTGCACTGGTGTGCACGCGTTTTAACCCGAATAAGCAGATTCTAGTCCGTCTAAGCATGTGTGTACATGTGTTAGCCGCTGTGAGCGTGTTTTTGCTGGTATGCGCGTTGCTCCCCCCTGAGGAAACAGAAGGGAAAAAGGAAGCATGTGAAATAGTAGGAAGCTAGCAGAAATTACTGGCAGAGCTAGCAGGTGAAAACAATCAGAAGCAGGCAATTACACAGGCAGAACAGTAGCCCAGCCCAGCACTTAAAACTCTGCAAACAACAGTGCAGAATGTTTGTTTCTCTCATGAGACACTGCAACAGAGGAGTAAGCTATTAGAAGTGAAAACTGAAAAAGCTTCACTCAGGCCAAAAATGCTAGGGGCTGCCATAGCTGTTATAAGGAGACATATGCAACTTGCTGAGGGTGGTGACTATGCAAATGTTACCAGACAACCCACAGTGAGGAGACGGAGAAGAGTGTACAGGCCCAGGGTCACCTACCAGGGGTTACATGAGCTGGAGATAGTGGAGTGCTATAGAGTGGACAGAGACCTCCTGCAGCAAATTGTTGAGCTGTGCAGGCCACACCTCACACACAGAACCAACAGAGTGGAACCCATCCCAGTGGAAACCAAGGTATGTGTTGGCCTAAGAATACTAGCAACAGGTACCTTCCAGAGACCAACTGGTGATATGATGGGGATATCACAAGCATCAGCATCCAGGGTACTGCACCAGTTCTTGGATGCCATGTCAGCACATGTCGATGATCATGTATAGTTCCCGAATTCCCTTGAGGTATTGGCCAGCAATATGCATCTCTTCCAGCAAATAGCGGAATACCCTGAGGTAGTGGGTGCAATAGACTGCACGCATATACGCATCAAAGCACCAGACGGTGAGCAGGGTAGGGCCTACATTAACCGCAAGGGCTTCCCCTCCATCAACTGCCAGGTCGTATGTGATGCCCAGGGCATAATAATGAATGTGTGTGCTCACTGCCCTGGAAGCTACCATGATTCCCATATCTGGCATTTGACGCAACTGTACCAGACATTTGCCAATGGGGACATCCCACATGGTCACTTAGTGGGGGATGCTGGCTATGCACTGGAGCCGTGGCTGATGACACCCATCAGAAATGCACACACACCTGAACAAGGACACCATAATGAGGCACACGCACAAACACAAAATGTAATCAAGCGTGTGTTTGGGCTTCTCAAGTCACAGTTCTGGTGCCTGGACACATCTGGTGGAGCCTTGCAGTACTCACCAACTACATGTACGCAAATCATCATGGTATGTGCTATGCTACATAATATGATTCTGCGAAAACAGCTGCAGCAGGACCAGCATAGGGCTGGGCCAAACAGCCCCCCACCATTGCCAAGCCAATCACGGGCAGAGCGTGACTCGGAGGAGGATCAACCTGAGCCTGCCCCAGTAGGCAGAAGGAGGCATGCCCAGTATGCCTTGGCCTTGGCAAAGCGGCAACGCATAGCACATACACTGGCTCAGTAGGAACCCAGGAAATGATACCTCTCTCTGACTCACACATATAGTAAAAGGGATGCCTAAGTTGACACAACCTGCTATCAAACATGTACAGGGAGTGTAGTATGTGCATCCAACATAGACAGCCCTGCAGCACCACCTGAGGCATGATTGCCATGTGTTAAGCAATGTAACACCATGTAGTATATGCAAACATGATGACCCTGACTAACATCCTACCCTCACCAAGCATGATGCCACAATATGAAGACGAGATGATCAATTACAATAATTGGCTTAAGTATTGCTGTTAGTCAAAGAGGATCCAATGCGTGCCAGACTGGGATGACATGCTGAGCAAGACACGATGCTCCACCTGCTAGGGATGGTGTGCACCTATCAGTCCTGGCCTGAAGGATACTAGCAAAGGCTGTTGTCACCCCCACTGTGCCTTGAATAAGTAAGGCTCAAAACACAAACCCACCTCCATAGGTATCAAAAGGGATAAGAACCTAGATGTAATGCTACCCTATGCCAGATGTCTAAACTGCAAGATGCATGCAGTCTAAACTCCCCTCAGCATGGAGAATGTTGATATCTGTCCTGTAACAGAAAACTGGGTTAAGGCTCACAAGAGCACCCTAATACTACCAGGTTACACCTCATGCCATGCTTTACAGCCCCAAAACATGGAACAAACTACAAAAGGAGGGTGAGTAGCAATAATTGTCAAGGATAACCACACCACCATGTTGGTTCCACAACAAGAAGCAGCATGGATTATCCATGCTCAAGTAACAGTGGCTAAGACTGCCTGCCAGTTTGTAGCCTGCTACAGACTACCCTCCTAATGCCAGGAACTGCACTTGGCCTACATTGGAACACATGGAAATATCAAGCTCTCCAAACAACATTATATTGGGTGACTGAAAATACTCAAACATAGACTGGGAGCATTATCCCAACTCCAACACCCTAGGCCAAAGGTTCCTAGAATCCATAAACCAAAATGCTCAGGAACAACGTACCACTCCCACAAGAGGGGTAAGCATACTGGATGTGATAATCAGCAACATGGGTACTCTATGGCCAGATGAGAAGTGTATTCCTCACTGGTAAGATCAGACCATAGAGTAATCACACTGGATATTCACATCCTGACCACATTCCTTGGCCAGAAAACCACAGTGAAAAACATGTGTAAAGGAAATGTTGCACTCCTCCAAACTGATGTGCAATCCATTAAAGGCCCTATGCCTGTGGAAAATATGGGCCACACCTCAGAACCCTTTATAAATGTATTCTATGAACACAGTCAGGAATGCATAGATTATGCAATCCCAAATAAAACCAAGGCCCAATACCATACACGCAGGCATCTGGCATGGTGGACCACAGCCATTACCAAACCATGCAAGAGAATGAGGAAGTCACCACGTGATAGAGCAAACCCAAAAAGGGAAGTAATCTCTGATCAGTATTATGGCAATAAAATATGGCCAGTCATAAAATCCACTAAGGCCAGCTACAACAAGCTGAATCTGTGAATCTTGGGCAATGTTACACCTGCTCCATGTACACAGACAACCCCCTCCTCCCCCCAAGAAATACAAATATATGTGAGAGATGCAAGCATGTCTCCAAACTGGAGGCTGAGCTCTCTCAACTCAGTACTATCTAAACTAGTCAGGAGGAGAAGGTAACCACAGACACCACAAACCCACTCACATAGACCTATCACAACTGCAAAGTAAATACATAAACACACAAAAACATTCCTGGAGGCCCTAATTAAAAAACACCAAATCAACAGAGGCCTCCAAAGCAGAGACCCAAGCAACCACTACCCCCAAACATAGCACATGCAACACATAGTACACAAAGTCGGTGTGCCAAACAGTCACAGCCCGTAAGGACAAACAACATGCCTGATATACTTGTAATAGGTGACTCCATAGTCAGACACACTGATGTCCCGCTCACGTGACTGAACAAGGAAAAGGGTACAGTAAGCTGCCTGTAGGCTGCTACAATCTGCCACATAACACAAACATGCAGGTCACTCCAAAGCAAGTACAAATATGACTCAGTCATTGTCCATGCTGGTGTGAATGACCTGAGACGTACCATCTTGGACTACATGTAAAGAGACATAGAGGAGCTCTCCGATTATGTAGGCCAGGCCGGTATGACTCTGACCCTGAGCAGCATCCTACCCCCACCAAGAATGATGCCACAGTACAAACACATGAATGATCAGCTTTAACAATTGGCTCAATTACTGGTGTCATTCCAAGGGGATACAATGTGTGTTTGCTTGGGATGTCATGCTTGACAAGCCATGCTGCTTTGCCAGGGATGGCTTGCACCTGTCACCCCGTGCGTCTGGATATTGGCTAAGGCTCTTGCCACCTCCATAGTGCCTTTTGTAGGCAAGGCTGAAAAGACAAATCCACCTCCCTAGAAAACATAAGTGGAAAAAACATAAGGGTAATGCTGCTCAATGCCAGAAGTCTAAACCACAAGATGCACACTCTCGAGGCCCTCCCCAGTATGGAGAACATCGATGTCTGTGCAGTGATGGAAACCTGCATCAAGGCTCCTGAGAGCACCCCAGCACTACTAGGTTATACCTCATATAATGCTTTTCGGCCCCAAAACCTGGACCAAACCACAAAAGGAGGGGGAGTATCCATATTCAGCAAAGATACCCACACGTCCAGGTTACTGACAATGCACGAAGCATCAGAGACCATGTGCAACTAACTGTAGGCAAAACCACTGTACAGTTTGTAGCATGCTACAGACCACCCTCTCAGACCCAGGAACACCACTCAGCCTTCCTGAAGACACTGGAGAGTATGAATGTCTCCCCAAATATCAAACAAGGTACTCACAAATCACCACATAGGTGGTAATCCATTACTTATGGAAGAAGTAATCAGGGACCTAGGGACATAAGTGGACAGTAACCCCACATGTGACACTCACATTGCCAACGTGGCTAGGAAGACCACCTATATTGGCCACCTTATCATGAAAGGATTCACATCTACATCAAGAGAGGTCATTGTGCCCCTATACTCTTCTCTTATCAGGCCCATAATTGAGTACAATGCCCCATTTGGGATGTACCGTACCTGACACCTGCAGCAGTTAGAAAGACCTCAAAAGTACCTCACCAAGAGGATAAAGGGTGTCAAACATTTGTCATATGCTGCCTGGCTGACAACACCCCAACTGTATGCAGTTACATACTGCATACTCAGTGGTGATGTACGCCCGATGTACAAGGTCATGTCCAATACAGAATTGATGGACATGCTCCACCTCAGAAAATCCAAATCCATCAGAGCCGCGAAGCGACAGATGTCAACCTCAACACATAAATAAATAGGATGTGCTGGAGGGACAGATTCATAACCCAGAGGCTCCCTACACTCTGGAACAGAATCCCACTCCATGTTAGGCAGAGCCCCTCACTGACTCTCTTCAACAGGAATCTTGCCAAGTGGATGGGAGATCATAGATTTACACTGGGGGTCTTCACTGTGTCATGTCTACACAGAGGCAAAGGAAAGTAAACCCTAAATGGGCATAATATTTACATAGCAAGGGGTGGTGAAAGCCACACACACTCTGGCTAGGCTGATAAATTCCCTAGGGCAGATAGCCCAGTATGAACCTATGAACCTATGAAAATACAAATTGTACAGGACACTAAGGATAATCACAAGGCTGTCTTAATTGATGGTAGGAACCTTGTTGTAAACTATCACCCCAGAATCCTTACAAGCTTGGTCTGCAAAGCTATGGAAAGGATCATCATGGACCTCAGAAATAAAGATATTGGGGACCTGCAGACACTGGACCCTACCCAGTGTGGCTTTCTTAAGGGCAGATCCTGCCATTCACTCCAGTGCAACTATTTTGAGTATGTACCTTTAACTCCTAGTGGATGTGGCCTGAGCCTTTAAAAATTAAATTATCAACTTACAATTCTAACAAATACTCATTGACAGAGGTCAAATATCAATACAATTGTGTTTGCCATCATGTATGCTTCAAGATAAAATATTTTTAAACCTTGTATGTAGCATGGTTTTGGAATTATTAATGCAAATATGCATAAGTAATATTTGACGCCTAGAGGAGCAGTAGGAGTTAACTGCAGATGCACCTGGAGGCGTCACTCGGATGTTTGACTCATTTGAAACAGTCATCAAGGCCATTGATGAGGGGAATGTGGTCCACACAGCCTATCTGGACCTTGCAAAAGCCTTCCATACAATACCCCACGTGTTCATTATAGGTAAGCTCACCAGTTTAAATATAAACCCCTATGTCAGTAGATGGGTTGCAAACCAGCCCAAGGACAGAACTGACATGGTCAGAAATGTTGCAGCCATGTCAGACTACAAACCAGCTACAACTGGCATCCCATAAGGCTCAGTCCTGGGACTTCCCTTGTTTGGTATATATTTCCCATAGGTACAGGCCAACATGGAAGGACTGTGTCTGAACAAGTTTGCAGAGGACTACAAACTCGGCACCATATCTGACCCTCCAGCTGACACAAGCATCTTACAAAAGGGCCACATAGAAACAGACAACTGGTGCCAGAGCCATGTCATCAAGCTAATTGCAGAAATGTGTATAGTCATCCCCTGTGGATAAATAGTAAGTGCCCACCAATTACCACATAGGTGTTAACCCATTAAGTACTTTAGAAGTAATAAGAGACCTGGGGACACAATTTGATTGATATCTTGCATTTGACAACCATGTGGCTGTAGTGGTTACAGAAACATACCATATACCCACCTAATCATGAAGGTAGTCAGATCTAGATCAGTGGAGGTCATCGTGCCTCTTCAGTCATCCTTCATCAGCCTCACAATTGAGTACAATGGCCCCTGTGGGATGTATCTCAGCAAACACCTCCAACAACTGGAAAGACCCCAAGAGTACCTCACCAGGAGGATCAAAGAGCTCGAACAGATGCCATGTGTTGCCTGATTAAACAAATTGCAGCTCCACACAGTGCCATACTGCCTGCCCAGAGGCAATCTGTGCCTGATGTATAAAGCCATGTCCAAGTTGGAATCAATGTACATGCTGCACCTTGTACAATCTGAATGCCAGTGAGCTATGCACATGAGAGACCTGAACCCCAGCACTGACATACATAGGACATGCTGTAGTGATTGATCCATAACCCAGAAGCTCCCTCCACTCTTGAGTAAACTCCCAGTGTAGGTTAGCCAGAGAGTCCCTCATTGACTCTCCTCAACAGGAATCTTGATGAGTGGATGGGAGATGGTAGGTTTACCCTGGGTATCACTGTTATGTCATGGGTAGACAGAGGCATAGTATACTAACCTTGAAATATGTCATGTCAAAATCCAGTTACAATGTGTGTTGAAGGACAAACACACTCTCTGACTAGCAGTAGAAATGGCCTAGGGCACATCGCTAGTGTTTGTCAATGTCCACCCAAGTTGTGGAATACACTACCAATGTTGGACAAGCCTGGTTTAAGTAGTCCATATCCGAACAAAATGCAGCATGGTCATATGTGCACAACTGGCCCATAACCAGTCTGGTGTGCTCACTATGAATATTTAAAGCAGTGATAGGACTGAAACCCAGGATACTGTCCACCACAGTGAAAGTACTGAAACAGTACACTATACAATATCACAGTGTTTGGTCAGTATGAAAGGATGTTGACAACTGTATGCAAACTATCCCATGGAAACCCTGCAGACACAGTATAATCCCTGTCGGGTTCAGACACAAAGCAGTTGGGCAGTATGTACACAACATGATTCCCAACACACAACTATAAATGTGAAATATTGTTGAAGTTCACACACAACCACAAATGTGAACTGCAGATTTCAACATATGGAAAGCACACACTGGGCATGCTTGCACACTTTGATAAATGAGACATATGTCAAGCAGCAAGCCATGGAATGCCTGAACTGGGCATGCTCACACACTTAGGCCATGTCTCAGTTTAGCAGTCGGCCACACATATCTGGTATTTGTATGTGTTAATCCAGGAACCAACCACAATACAACAATCTGCCCAGTGCGCACAGTTATATGACTACAGAGACATAAGTTAAATAGTGGATCCCACACATATTCAAACATCTTCCACAGATACACAGGTTGTACATAGAAACAGGGAAAGCTATGGCAATAAAGACCTGCAAACAGTTTATCAGCAACAAATATTGTGCATCTGAAAATTAAACATATGGGTGTAGAGGTCAATACTAGGCTGTTTGCCCTAGGGAATACAAGCTTAGCCAGAGTGTGCTTGGCATCTGCCTCCCCAGTACAGTAGGCTACTGTGCCTCTGTAAAGTAGGTCACAGAAGGCACCATTTAAGGCTAGTGTACTGTGCCTCCGTCAAGCAGGGACACAGTGGAGATCCCAGGGGTTGAATTTGCAATGTCACATCCATGTTTGAATCCTGCAAATGCTCAGTGTGTGTGTGTTTGGGTGAGGGGGGTTAGTGTGTGTGCAATTCTGTGTGAAAGAAATGTCCCTTTTGCCAACTAGAAGAACACACTGCATGATGCACATTCCTCTTTCTAAACACTGATGATGTCAGCAACCTATAAGTACAGCAGGAGAAGGGAAACACCCCAGTAATGCGAATAGCGTGTTCTGCTAATGCGTCTCTCTCAAGTGTCATAACATAGTTAGGTAGGGGTTTGAATCTTACAAATGCCATGTGTGTTTTTGTCACACAGTTTGTCCATGTGTGTGGGGTGTTGCTCTTAATATTGTATGACATAGATCATATCAGTAATGTCAATGCACACATGAGGTATGTGTGTGCCACATAGACATATGTACCTGTGACCTTAAATAGTTCCCATGTGTGAAGCCTGCCTCATGTGAATACATGTAATTTGCATTACACAACATTATGACTGTGATTTTCTGTGCATGGGCTGCATTTGGTATGAAAATATACAGTGAGAGTAGTCTATGGTGTCATCTTACCAGTGAGGGATACACTTCTGGTCTGGAGCATATAGTCCACATGTTGGTGATGAACAGGTGCAGCATGTTTTCCCCTCTTGTGGGAGTGGTAACAAGTTGTTCCATAGCAATTGAGTGTATGGATTCTAGGAAATTTACACCTAGGGTGTTGGAGCTACAGTAATGCTCCCAGTCTATGTGTGGATAAATGAAGCTGCCCAATATATTGTTGTTTGGAGACACCTGCAGATATTCATGTATTCTTAAGTAGGCCAAGTGGGTTACCTGGGTTTGGGAGTGTGGTGTGTGCCAGGCTATGAACTGGGAGGCAGTCTTACCCACTGCTAGTTGCACATGGATAGTCTCTGATGCTACGTGCTGTGCCACCAACCTGGAGGTGTGTGTATCTTTGATGAATATTGATACTCCCCCTCCTGTTCTGTTTCGGTGCAAGTTTTGTGGCCGACAAGCATGGTATGAGGTATAACCTGCCAGTGATGAGGTGCTTTTGGGGGCCTTGAACCAGGATTCTGTTACTGCACAGATATTGATGTTCTCCATGCTAAGGACAGTTTCCAGTGCATGCATCTTGAGGTTTACACTGCTGGCCTTGAGTAGCATTACTATTAGTTTCCTATCCCTTGTGATACCTATGGAGGTGGTCTTGTCTGTTGAGCCTTGCCTAAAAAAGGCACTATGGGTGTATCAAGAGCCTTTGCCAATATCCGAAAACCCATGGGTGACAGGTGCAAGCCGACCCTAGCAAAGCAGTGTGGCTTGTCGAGCATGTCATCCCAGGCTGACAAGCATTGGATCCCGTTTGAATGACACTGAAACATAAGCCAATTGTCTAAATTGATCATCTTGTCTACATATTGTGGCATCACTCTTGGTGAGGGTAAGATGCTACTCAAGGTCAGGGTCATACCAGTCTGGGCCACATGCTCAGAGAGCTCCTCTATGTCTCTTATCATGTAGTCCAGGGAGGTACGTCTCAGGTCATTCACACTGGCATGGACACTGACTGAGTCATATTTGTACATGCCTTGGAGTGACCTGTGTGCTTGTGTTATGTGGCAGATCATAGTGCCCGACTGGCATCTCACCGTGACCTTCTCCTTGTTTAGCCTGGTGAGCGGGACATCAGTGTACCTGATGATAGAGGCACCCATCACAAGTGTAGCAGGTGTGTTGTTTAGCCTTACATGCTGTGACTGTTCGGCACACTGGCTTTGTGAGCTATGTGTTGCACGCGTTCTGTTCTGGGGTAGCGGTTGCTTGTGTGTCTGCTTTGGAGGTGTCTGCTGCTTAGACAGACCTTTATTTAGAGACTCCGAGTATGTTTGCGTGTGTTCATTTGTTTGGATTGCTGTCATGGTAGGTCTATGTGAGACTGGAATTGTAGTGACTGTGGTTTCCTTCTCCTCCTGACAGGTTTTTCCAGTACTGAGTTGAGAGAGCTTAGCCTGCAGTTTGGATATATGGTTGCATCTCTCACATGTGTTGGAATTTGTTGGGAGGAGGAGGAGAGATTTGTCTGTGTAAATGAGGCAGTTGTAACATTGCCTCTAGATTCCCAGATTCACCAGCTGGACCATGGAGGAGATTGACAACTGACCTTTGAACATGCTAGGATAGTATTGGGAATTCCTTTATAATTAACAACAAAAAGGGCCAATGGGGAACAAGGTACACAAGGTGAGTTTCTGAGGGTGTAGTGCTTTTAATTTGTTAGTGCTGGCATATATAAATGCTTTAGTGAGCAAGTGCCAGGTAACTCAAATGCAATGTGTTACAGGTAACTTAATTGCATAAATGACAAACACTAACTTTCTGTCAAGTGAAACAAGGATATACGTACAGTATCAATGCACATGTCACTAGGGATCCACAGAGGTGCTGTAAAGCTGCGTTTCAGGTGGAATAAGTGTTTCAGGGAAATAACAAGCAAACAAGCATACAAACAAAGCTACAATCAGCAGGCATGGATCTAGTCTATGCTACAGCAAACAAGGTATACCAATTTCAGTAAGAAACAGTTCAAATATGCAGGCACTATAAGCCTTTAGCCAGAAATTCCCAGCTCAGACGGGCAGAGTCCAGCCTCTCCTCCCACAAGAGTGCAGACCATGAACCTTCATAATGTCAAATAACTGGCCTGAAGCATAAGTGCTTAAACCAGAACTAATACACATTTATAATGACAGACACTGAGCCCTCAATCAGCATTTCCCAACTTAGTAGGCTGTATGCTACCTGTCCTGCCACCACAGTATCCATGACATTTAATGAGACTCACCTCCTGTCATAGTTAGTTGAGTGTTTTGGGGCTGTCAAGCATGGTATGAGGTGTAACCTGGTAGTGCTAGGGTGCTTTTGGGAGTCTTGAACCTGTTGTCTATTACTGCACAGATATCAACATTCTCCATGCAGAGTAGAGGTTGTACTGCATGCATCTTGCGGTTTACATGTCCACCATTGAGCATCATAACTTCCATTTTCTTATCCCCTGTGCTACTTATGTAGGTGGCCTTCTGTTTACAGCCTTACCACCAGAATGCAAAGATGTGCAGACATTACACTATGGTAATTAATACGGATGTACCAAACAATACACTGACAATCATACTGTTAATGCATCAGGCATGCTGGGATATACCCACAATGATATCATTACACTGTACAGTTGACAACATGATAATATTACTACACATCTATGTAGTCACCCTGTGCATCAGCACCATGTTAACCAGTCCTGCATCGATGTTACAGATTGCAGGAGGTGGCACAGTTTCATCATATGCACAGGGTGTGTACTTGGTATGCCTGAGTCTGCCACTGATACAACCAATCGACATGTATGTGTGTGTGTGTGTTAGTGAGGGACAACCGTAGAAGATGGGGCAATGTTGATGCAGTGTGTGCGTGTATGTGTTAGCCCTAGGTGTTAGCATTATGCCACCTTGTGGCCGCCATATACGGGTGTTTGTGGACAGCCACAGACTGTACCTGCCAGGTCGTACAGATCACTGTCTCTGGCCATGGACACAGTACCTGTGCCTGGCAGGGGTGCTACGGACAGTATCAGGTACTAAGCTAGACTGGGTATTGTCATCAGAAGCAGGTGGTTGTTGACTGGAGACATGTCCCTGCTGGGACTGTCCAGAGCCATGTGTACATGGTCTCCTAGGGTGGTCTGATGACAGCACAGACCTAGCATTGCTGGCGCAGGTACTGGCACTATGGGAGCGGCCGCGGGTTTGTTGTCCGCGACGACTGCCAGCTGCTGCTGTTGCTGGCATTCGTCCACATCAACACCTCAACTACCCTGCATTGCCCTGGCTCATGGACATGTAGTTGTGGAACAGATCTAATGTGTCCCCCCAACATCTGTCAATGACCTCGGTGAAATTACGGATGGCAGCCGCAACGTCACGCATAGTGTCATTCATAGCAGTGCGATGTGCTCTCAGCTCCCTCAGA
Organism: Protopterus annectens; assembly: GCF_019279795.1. Classification (NCBI taxonomy): domain Eukaryota; kingdom Metazoa; phylum Chordata; order Ceratodontiformes; family Protopteridae; genus Protopterus; species Protopterus annectens. The sequence continues at coordinate 384,213,972 of NC_056728.1, forward strand.
CCCTGTCTGGTGTACCATTCCATACGTGACTGTGCCTGCATTACAGCCCAGAACATAGCTGAGGTTGAAAGACCTCTGTGGGTACGTCTGACAGGGGCAGTATGACCACGGATGCTCCCACGAGAACCCCTGGACATCTGCCTGTGTGGTACTATGTCAGGACTCTGGCCATGGCTGCTGTGAGGAGATGCATGTGCCACTGATACCACATTACCCTGGTCAATGCCCACTGTATGCTGTCCATCACCTAGGGATATTGGCGACAATGGATGTATTGGCAGGATGACTGTGCGCATTGATAGGGTTGACAGCTGTGTACTGTCGATTGGCTGACCAACAATGGACCCTGGCACACCTCCCTGTGCCATTACACAGGTATCATCATTATCACTATCCCCAGCAGAGGATTCAGGTTCCCTGCTGCACACCACCAGAGCAGCACCAGAATTTGTGAGAAGAAGACAGGAAACACAGTTTACAATGTGCACACAATGTTACCACACATGCACACATGGGCACATGCACACATGGGCACATGCACACATGCACACATGCACAAATGGGCACATGCACACATGCACACATGGGCACATGCACACATGCACACATGCACACATGCACACTCCTCAGTACATGAGATACAAACACACAGACACACCTGCAATCACACACATAGCAATACCATTTTAGGGTATTATTACTATTACTATCATTAGTATTAAAGGATTGTTATTACACACTCACCAGCATGGATTGGCTGCCTTGCTGTTACACCAGAGGGACCTGCACAAATAAGACATTCATTGTCAGTGGGCGCAACTGTGCCAGTGATACTGTAAGTATGATACAGTTCAGTAGTACAACAGTTGGCTTTCACAGGTCTACTGCCGATATTGAGAATATCACTCTTGCACAATAATTACCAGGATAATAGCTACAAACACAGTACACACCTCACACATGCATAATCTACCAGTGTAGAGAACAGTCAACTATAGATATGGCATGTTACCTGCACGCTCCAAGTCCTCCTGCTGGGTGGCTCCAGCCTCCATCATTACACGTGTGCGGATGTTGTTGTTGTTGGGCTGGAGCCACAACACTTAGGAGGAGCCCCTCCAGTCTGGTGGGGGGGTGTATAGCCACCCCATCACCTGTGGCAAGCTGTTGCCTGTGGATATCAGATGCACGCTGACGGACATTTCTAATTAAATCACTGCAGTGATGGCGTACCTGCTCATATGTCCGGTTGTGCATGCCTATGTCATTTACCCAACGGACAAGGTCTTGTCACAGTGCAGCCCTCTCCTGCTGGTTCTGGCTGGTGCGGGAAAAGAGTGTGGCAAAATCCTGCACCAGGCTCTGGTGTATCTCCTCTTCCTCTGCAGCAGAGTATGGGGGATTGCGCTGGTGCACCATTGCCCTGGATGGAAAAGAAAAATATGTGAGCAAGTGATATGGCACACATAAAACTCTACTGTAGTGATATCACTGAACTGCCATATATAGCATCTGTCTGTCTATTGGGGGATACACATGTAAATGACCACATATCAGTGCTCAGCCGACAACTCTGTGACAGTGCCTGGCACACTCCATACAACAAACAAGTATGCTCCAGCAGTCGGCACACTGTTTGAGGTCCAATGCACAGCCTCACACTGGGGGTTTGTATCAAGGTAATGTATGGGGAACATTGTCAACCCATGCAATGCATGCAATGCACAGTACAAATGTCACTGGTAATGCACTGTAGTCTTTGTTGCCATAACCATACCTACACCACAGTCACATACAGGGAACCACAGCACAACATATGGCAATGTAGTATGTTTGTATCCCAATACCTGACACATCTTCCTCTGGCCTCACACCAAGGACACACACTACCATGTCAGACACAAAGTCATGCTGAGCAATCACTCCATTACAGACCTTGCACACAGTCAGTGGCACACTCATTCCACCTCACATAGTTGGTATTGCAATGAGTACATGTGTGTGTGCATTGTGTCATAGGCAGGTAGTATGCTACTGGGCCTGGGCCTACAGCAGCATACTGTTATGCTACCCTGCCCCTTGGGACACATGTAATGTGGTTGTACTTGCTCCTGTCAAACAGTTACACAGGGTGACTCATATGGCATACTACCTATCTGCATAACATTCAACAGGGGTATGTCTGACATCTACTAATGGGGAGCCTTGCTTCGTAATGCTGGGTGGTTTACTCCAGGGTATGGCCTATTTGTGGGTAGGAACCTGTACCTCCACCAAGTGCTCTTTACTGCGGTTCCAAGGATGACAGACATAGGTCATTTATGCTGGGGATATTATGAGGTGTTACCATGGTTGTTGGACAACTGTTATGGGTGTGACTTAACTATGTATATCCAGCAGTGGTTACCTCTGTGTCGGTAGTTTGAGAGGCACTCTAGCTGTGGTTTTGTCGTCACTCTGCATAGGTAATGTGTTTGAGGGCATTATCACTGTTTGTTAGGTATGATTGTGTCCTTCTCCCTTTCTGTAGTTGTCATGGGAGGTACATACCATGTAGGACATTGTGAGGTGTAGAGGGGTGCAGTGACCTACATTTCACTAGCTGACACACCATTTCTGCTGACATGTACCATGTACAGGTATTACGAGACTGGTGTGCCACTGTGAATATCAAAGGGGAGGCTATTGTACACTTGTTTCCCATGTTCCCTCCTGACACATCCAGTAGTAGGCAGGCAACCACATACGTGGTGGTTAGTGGTGTAAGTGTTTTGGAATGGGGTATGGTACTCCTGTATCCACACTGGTGTTCAGTATATGCCTTTGTCACCAGGCACCTGTTGCAATACATCTGCACACATGTGCCTTATTCAGAATATATATACATCTCTCTCTCTCTCTCTTTATATATATATATATATATATATATATATATATATATATATATATATATATATATATATATATATGTCTGTATACTTATACACATATATATATTGATGTACATATATTGCTATAGATATGGAGAGGGGGGGGTGTGTGACAGAGAGGGGGTAATACAGAGAGAGAGAGATAGAGGGAGGGAGATAGAGAGAGAGAGAGAGATATTCATATACATACATATCTGTAGACATTCATATCTGTCTGTATATGTGTATGTATCTATATATATCTATATATGTATGTGTCTATTACATAATATATGTATATACATATTCTATCCCTCTATCTATATATGTTCATAGGTTCATAGGTATGTACTAGGCTATCGGCCCTAGGGCCCATACAAGCCTAGCCAATAAATGTACCCTGGCTTTCGCCACCCAAGAAAGGTATTTTCCAATGCCCCTGTCGAGCAGAGCCACAGAAGTGATCCCTGGGGTGAATTTCCCATTTCCCATCCAATCATCGAGATCTTTCTTGAAGAGTGCTAATGAGGAGCGCTGTTTGACATTGATAGGTAGTCTGTTCCAGAGTATGGGAAGTGTCTGGGACAGGACTCTATCCCTCCAGCATGTTCTGTTTATTGTGGTGACAAGGTTAAGGTCCCTAGAGCATGTAGCTCAGAGGGATTGGGATTTCTTTAAGTGGAGCATGTCCAACAGCTCTAGGTTTGACATAGCTGTGTATGTTAGGCAGAGACCACCCTTGAGTAGGCGATATGTCATTGAGTCAAGCTGTAGTTTTTTGAGACGATCTGCATAGGGCATCTGTTTGTGGCCAATAATCCTCTTTGTGAGGTATTTCTGTGGTCTTTCCAGTTGTTGTAGTTGTCTTGTGAGGTACATACCAAAAGGGGCATTGTACTCTATAATGGGTCTAATAAGTGATGAGTTGTGGGGAACAATGACCTCTTTTTTCTGGATGGGAATCCTTTTGTGATGAGATGAGCCACGTAGAAGGATTTCCCGACCACTGTGGCAATGTGATTATCAAAGAAGAGACTACTGTCCACCTGTGTCCCAAGGTCTAGTATCACATTTTCAGCATTAAGTAGACTACCAGCTATGTGGTAGTTCATGGGTACAGAGTTTTTACCAAAGGGGATGACAATACACATTTTGGCATTGTGCTTCAGGCCATGGCTTTGACACCAGGTATCTGTCTCAGTGAGGCCCTTTTGTAGTTTGCCCACATCGTTAGGAGTTGCGACTATGGCTCCTAGTTTGCAGTCATCTACAAACTTCATTAGCCAAAGGCCTTCTGTGTTAGCCTGTACTTCAGAGAATTAGATACCAAACAGGAGATGACCCAGGACTGAACCCTGTGGTACTCCACTTGTCACTGGTCTGATGTCGGATTTGGAATACGCTACTTTCACAATGTGGGTTCTATCCGTGAGCCAGTTGGCAACTCATCTTATGACATAGGGATTTATACCTAGTTTAGTGTGCTTATCTATAATTCCAGAATGGGGGATGGTGTTGAAAGCCTTGACGAGATCTATATAAGCTGTGTGAACCATTTTACCATCATCTATGGCTTTGGTGACTGCTTCAAAGAAGTCAATCAGGTTTAGGAGACATGATCTGCCTTTTACAAATCAAAACTGAGTAGGGTCCAGAGTTTGGAGATTACCAATGTCTTTGTTTATGAGTTTCATGATGATACATTCCATGGCCTTGCAGACCAGGCTCATCAGGCTAATGGGGCGGTAGTTACTATGGTCCGTCGTGGCTCTCCCTTTGTGGAGTGGGATGTGTTGTGGTGTGCCATTCAGTGGGTACAACACCTGAGGTGAGGCTATGATTGAACATGGTACTGCGGTAGGGTGCCAGTTCATTCAGTGGTTCATGTAGAACGCAGCCTGGAATATTGTCAGGTCCCATGGATGCTGTGTTTTTGGCTTTGGAGAGTGTGTCTTTTTACCTGTGCAGCAGTGATTATAGGAACTTTGCATTCTTCCAGTATAGAGATGGGCCCTCTAGGGGGTGAGAGGGGGGTAAAATTAGCACTGAACCTATCTGCCAGGATGTTGGCAATATCAGTTGGTTCTGTATATTTAGTGCCATTATGCTGTAACTCAGAGCAGATCTGAGTGTTCCCATTTAGTTTCTTGACATAGCTATAGAATGCTTTGTGGTTGTCTTTAGAGTCAGTGGCAATTTTGTTTTTGTAACTAGCTTTGGGGGATTTTATGAGGGATCTCAGCTTCTTATTGAGGTTGACCAGGGAGTTCCTCCAGTCATGGGAATTTACTTATTTTTGCAATAGTTTCTTTCTTCTGTTGTAGAGTTTGTTTATGGCAGAGGACCACCAGACTGGCTTCCTTTGTCTGGAGGATAACATCTTGGTTCTATTAGGGATAGCATGATCCATGCACTTGTGTAAGTGCTTATACAGTGCATTTGTGTAGGATTCGGCAGTCATACCTCTATTGTCCGTCTGCATGGGTGTCATGCAGTTTGCCACTTCTGTCTTAAGAAGTGTGAAGTTGGCTTTTGAGAAGTTTGTTACGATGGTTTCCCTAATTGGGGCTGGGGGTGGGATGTGGATGTCTAGGCTGATTACCTTGTGGTCGTATCTGACCAACGAGGAATTGACCTCTGGTGTGGAACACCTGTTTCCCATGTTGGTGATGACCAAGTCTGGGATATTGCTGCCCCTGGTGGGGGTGTGAATAAGTTGATCCAAGGCATTGGTGTTTATGAATTCTAGAAAACGTTGAGCAAAAGAGTTGGTACAGGAGTAGTTTTTCCAGTTAATGGCGGGGTAGGTGAAATTGGCCATTATTAGGGTGTTGGGTTGTACCCAATACTTTCCAGTGTATCATGAAATGAGGGGTGTAAATCCTGGGGCATGGTGGGGGATCTGTAGCGAGCTACAATTTGGATTGCGGTCTTGCCCAGAGTTAGTTGCACTTGGATAATCTCAGATGCATTATGCTGTGCAACTAGCCTGGAGGTGTGGATATCCTTAATGAATATGGACACGCCTCCGCCTTTATTGCTTCTTTCTGGGTTAGGTGGCCAAAAGGTGTGGTATGAATTGAAGCCTGGTAATGCAGGGGTGCTCTCTGGAGCTTTGAACCAGGTCTCTGTCACTGCACAGATGTCACAGATGTCACCGTTTACAGTGGTGAATTTGTCATTTGAACCTTGCCTGACAAAGGCACTTTAGGGGTGGAAAGAGTCTTAGCCAGTATCCGGAATCCTGAGGGCGACAGGTGCAGGCCATCTCTGGCAAAGCATCATGGACTGTTGATCATGTTGTCCCAGGCAGACAGATGCTGGATCCCCTTAGAATGACACCAGAAGCTTAGCCAATTGTTGAGGTCAATTATTTAGTCCTTGTACTGTGGTATCATTCTGGGTCTATCTATTTCTACATCCTTCTCTATCTATGTATACATATATGCATATTATATATAGATACATATATAAATATACATATATATATATATATATATATATACATATATATATATATATATATATATATATATATATATACCTTTTTATTTACACATACGAATAAACACAGTAACATACTGCTAAACATTCATTACTGTACAACCTACATTGTACGTTGCACTACAACCTACATTGATATGTGCACATAGCATCCTTCACATACATATGTATGTCCAGCCTTCACTAACAGTTGCGGTATGTCCCCTGCCCTATATACATCTTCATATATATATATATATATATATATATATATATATATATATATATATATATATATATATATATATACAGACTGCTAACACATATGGAGGGTTCACAGTATGTAGACTATTACATTATTAGTTTACATTACCTTTGTTGGACACTGCTATTTTTGATGGCTTGCTGCTGGTTAGCCTGCTGTTCTGTATTGTTTTATTTTCAGCTGTCTGTGTCTCTTATTCGTTTCTCTCTCTCTCTCTCTCTCTCTCTGTCTCTCCCTCCGGCTGTTGCAATGAAAGTATTGCATGTGTGGACTGGGAGTGCATGCTGCTTTTGTAGGTATATGCAGATGTGCATGTGATGGCCTCTGCACCAGTTGTTAGCCAGCATTTGCTAATTGCATGCAGCCTGCTGTGTGGTAATTGCAGTTCTCACTGTGATTTCAGGGCAGTGCTATAAAATGTTAGGTGAAGTAGGCATAGCCCTTTCAGATTTTCAAGGTGGGGACCATGCTGGTATGCTGTGGACACTGTTGTGTGAGTGTAATGGTTGGTATGTCTCTCATATTTCAGGCTGTGTTGTAGGCACTGACATGCATGTTGTACTGACACCTGATTATTGCTTCCTCCAGTTTATTCTTCTCAGTGTGTATGTTAACTGACACCTAATAATACTAATACTGTTTAAATGGGAGTATGTGCTTTCCTGTGGGACTTGTGGAGTAACTGGTTTACAGCAGTGGCTCTTGCAATTTGTTGCTATGGCTTCACTATTTAGCCTTTACATTCACTCATTGAAGGCCTGCTAGGTGTCTTTACTGGAATGTGTTGCTATGGCTTTCCTATTTTCCATTCACATTCACTCCTTGTAATGCTTGCTATATTTCTTTCAGCAGCAATTCCTTATATGTTTGTTGTGGTTTGGTGGTACTGCATGCAGTCTGGTCTGGCCAAGGTGTGGGGCTTGACACCTACAAGGGTATTTTATTTTGCTGCTGAGCAGTCGTGGCGCCTTGTACTTTGTACTAACAGTTATGGATAGCAGGCACATGCAGTGCTTGTAAACTGCTATACTGTCCTTCTGTTATTAGTTAGATACCTCCTTTGATATTTGTGGGTTGTACACCTACATCTGGGTGTGCTTGTGGAAGCTATTCTACAGCTATTCACAAAGTGTGTGACAGCAGACAGAATGATATGCCTGTGAGTTTGTGACACTTGCAGGCCTCAAATACTCACTCTCAGGTGTATCTTTTATCAGCCTCAGGGAATGGTTCATATCAGTGGGATACACCCGTGATATATTTCAGATATTCTGCAGTTGTGACTGTGGGGTATTTTGAGCATGTGTATTAATACACCATTTCTGACATGCACGTAGTGCATACTTTCAGTAGTTGACAGTTACCATTACATGGGACAAAACACCTTTCTGCCTACTGTTAGTACATTTCACAGGGAGTCAGTGGGGCACAGTTAACATTTGTTTTCAAATCAGGGACATCCCTGTAAATCAGTCCCAGTTGCGAGGTCTGGCCTCTTACCTGTTCAAACAATGCAGTGTTTATCCTGCTCTGATAGTGTACGTGGTTTGCAAGATGCTACTGTCACATTATTACCTACTAGCTACCGACTAGCATGACTGTTTCTCTTATCACACTAATGTTATACAAATCCACAAGAATTGCCAGTAAAGATACAAGAAAAGCTTTGTGTAATAGCCTTCCTATATTCCCTTTACATTCAGTCCTACTATTTCATGATATATTGCTTTCAGCACAAAGTTCTTGTATATTAGTCATGGCTTAGTGGTAAGTCATGCAGACTAGTGTTTCCAAAGTCCTGGGTTCGAGACTGACAGAAGAATTTTATTTTGCTGCTGAGCAGACTACAGGCCTTGTCATTCAGAGTGATTAAGGCACTTTTAAGCAGTTGTAAGCGGGTTAGCGCTGGTTTGCACAGAGCTCACGCATGTGCAGTGCCACTTAGCTTAGCGCACACACGCTTAGCTAAGTGCACACTAGCGCACACCCGCTTACTACTGCTTAAAAGTGCTTACTCTCGCTCACACCTGCACCAATTTCTTTGAAAGAAAAGAAAATGGGGAGATAGGACAGTGGTGAAAAAGGGGGCACAAAGAGGGTAGGACAGTAGGAAAACAAGCTCGGGATTTGCAGGAAGGATGTAGGAAAGGCCCATAGCTGCCCATTTCTTTATCAGCAACAGCTGTGCATATGTCTGTAATTTGGTGTGAAATTTGAAACCTTCCACCCCTGAGAGAGGGGTGAGGACAACAAAATATGTTGTACAGCCAATTGTAATTACCACTTCACATGTCCAGCAGACATGTCTGCAAAATGGCCAGCTATGTATGGGGCGTCATTTTTTTGCAGGAACAGAGTACCCTTTTTTTTTTCAGGTGAGAGTGGAATGTGAGGTACAGGAAGTAGGTATATTTGGGGAGGTAGGTAGGGGAGGTTAACAGACAAGACAAACAAGATACATACAGGAGCGCAGTATGACACATGTGGGGGGGAAACACAATTGACGGGGACGGATGTTGGGATATCGCGAGCCCATGAGTCCACAGATGGCAACAGTGGAACTGAGATCCCCACCCATGGGCAGTTGCCACTGTGCCTTCACAGCCCAGGACGGGGCTGTGCTGGGGGCTGTGTAGGACGGGCAGCAGGGACACTCGTGAGTTGTGCCACCTGAGCCTCAAGCTGGCATAGGGGTTCAAGCACAGAATGCCTGATCTCACTACGCACCACAGACCGGACACTTTGGAGGGTGAGTGGACAGTCTCCTCCGGCCACGCTTGCAGAGGGGGGACGAGCCCCATCCTCTGCAGCACTTCCAACCAAAGGTGGCAGGTGCACTCGCCAGCTGAGGTGGGAGAGGTGGGTTCGCTGGAACCCGCCTTCCCTGTTGTCCTATGTTTAGAAATATTTTATGACATTTTGGGTTAGTAACAAACAATACCATTCCAAATTAGTTGTAACAGCATGCATCAGTATTCCCATTAACCAAACACCCATGAATTCCAAACATTGAACAGCAAGCATAACACATGTATATTTTGAACAACAGTACACAATCCAACAGCATGCAGGGTCGATTGATGGCAACAGGCCATCAGGTTTGGATATGTAAACAGGGCACATGCAGCAATGTACATGCAAATATGTTTGAACCAACAGGACAAATGTCCATAGGAAATGATTGTGAATACACACACCCAGTTTGTTGTGGAATGGCATTATTTGTGAATATAGGGTAGGGTGAAGAAATATTTCATTAACAACTTCAACTACATATACATATGCTGTACATCTCTAGTAGCTGCAGATATATATACCCTACAGGTCTTAGTACAGTTTCCTATATGTAACCTTAGGAATGTTGGTGATGGGACTGTTACTGCTACATTAATATACATTGCATTTGTATTCATACACATTTCATACCTGGCTATGTTCAGGTACAACATCCTGTTATATTTCATTTATATGGCTCTAGACAACTGTGAATGTTCATTATTTCATACAGCCATACTATCTCCATATTGCAAGGGTACAGCAACATATACAAATTGTGGGACAGACACATTCCAGCTTCAGTACTTTATTTCAAACATTTCACTTTTTGGTTGTGGCTGTCTCATTCATTTCATTATGTACTGACTGCAGTATACTTTATTCAGAAGTTATAACAGCTTTCTTGGTCGATTCTTACCTCTTTCTCACACTCTCACTTGTTTTATTTTTACAATTCAAGATGGTACTTTATTCTAGGCGTTATTAACATGTCATACTTGATTACAACAATCCTTTCCAACAGACTCACTTGTTTCATATGGCAGATTTTCTATGGGGATGTATTTGACACGTCTATTATCTTTTTCTTGTTTACAACTGATTTTCAGGCTGCTGCAGGTTATCTGATATTACACTTCAGGTGGGTAATCACTATTTCAGACTTGTTTACTTTTTATTTCTGGATTACAGGCTGCATCACTTATCTAATCATACAGTACCAGCAGAATCTTTCTTCTAGTGTTATTTGAACTTTATTAATATGTAACTACAGTGAAATCTTTTACAAGCTGTCTCACATATTGTATAACAATTACAGAAATATAATTACTAACCTGCCTGGTGGCGCAACCGCTCCAGCCTATCATCATAGGCTGGCCGATTCGCAGAACGCACACCTGCAGCTGTAATATAAATGAAGTAATATTGGAACATACATCTCCATAATATCAGCTAGGATAATTCCTTACATACATAATTACATGTATACTTACTCAGTAGTGGGGCGTTGGGCATTTGCCGGGCCTCCTGGATCCAGCAGTTCAGTTGGTCCTGCTTCCGTCTCTTCAGGTCCGCATGGTGGTGACGGACCTGCTCACCAGTCCTTGGTATGCCTGTGGCACTGGTGAGATCATGTGCCAACCGGTTCCACGCCTCTGCCTTATATGCACCCCACAGAACCTGGCCCTGCATGAGTTGAGCCTCATGATCATGGACTAGGAGCCAAACCATGTATTTTAACTCCTCAACACACCACCTCTCTGCTCGAAAGCGACTACCCTCTCCTACACCTGCCATTCTGACTGCAAATAGGTTCCACAAACAGTTATGCTGTGTATTCCCGCCTATGGGGCTTATATATGCCATTTTTCCTGCACTTATCTGTGACTGGCCATTTTGGAATTGTATCAGCTTCACAAAACCTGCTTTGTCATGCTTCTATTTCCATTCATTCCTATATATATGCTAATACTGCATTTTTCAGTGCAGCTGTCATGGCTTAGTGGTTCAGTACTTTGACTATGATGCACAGTATCCTGGGTTTGAGCCTGGGCATTGCTTTTTTTCTTATTTTCCTACTGTCTAGACAGGCTAGGAGGTGTGTCTGTTTAAAGGCGGCTTTGATACAGGTTGCTCAACATTGCCCGACGGTAAGCCGGTTGGCATGCTGGGCAGCTCCGCGCAAATGGGTTACGCTGGTTAATGCGTTATTTGGCTATGAGCACGCATATTACACTGTGTGAAATGTTGCGCAACTACGGGCACACACTTTCAGTGTGTTAAAGCACTGCTCAACTCTGGGCACTCCTATTACACCTGTTAAACCACTGGTCACCTGCGGACAAACATACTCAGCTTGTTAGAGCGCTGCTCAGCTATGGGCACTTATAAAATATTTTATTTTTTTATTGTGTCAGATTTCTTCATAATAACATGGCCCATTTCATTGCATTTTACTTAAATTATAATTGTATATATATACATATATGTCAGGGGATTGTTTCATGCTTATTTCACTAAAAATAAAAAATGATGTTGTTGGGGCTTGAACCGTGACTGAATCCTCTTTGGCTGAAGTCTCTACTGCTACGCTATTGCTACTTGGCTTATTTTGCATATTTAGAGCTTATATGCTTTTTCAATGACTGCTAACTGTGGCTGAGCGAAGGGCACACCCGCGCAAATGAGCGCAATTACGGGCAAACATTTTTGAAATAAAAAAAAAAATTAAACTGTTCATTTTTACGTTTTACATTTTAGTTGGGTTAATAGTCTGTAGGGGCATGTGTGCTGTTGTGTTTCTTGACATTTCCGTGGACTCGCTCGTGGGAGTTTCCTTTTGGGACTGTGATTCTTCTGGGGGCGTGTCCCTTTGCAGATCTCGCCATGTGGACACGCCCCCTACATTGCTACACGGACCGTGTTAGCCTAGGGTGTGATTCAGCATGCCCTCATGAATATGCATGGCATGCTGACATCACCCCATTTAACTGCAGCCTCCATGTAAGACTTGCTAACTCTTACACGGAGGCTTAGTGAATCCTGCAGTTTGTCATTCAGAACTACATGGCAGTGTAGCTGAATGAAATTACAATGCTTCATTCTTAATGCAGGAAACAGTTGCACATATAGCCAGAGAAAAATTAATAAAATATCACAGTAGAAATGTAATAAGTAGCAATTAATAAGTAAAGTAGGACAGCAATGATCCACAGCCATCCAAGAACAGGAGACAAGGAAGACAAGGAATAATATGAATGTAATATTGTCAAAGTAAAAGTGAAACAATAGCAGCATATTTATGAATTGCACAGTTTCTATATTGCACTTTATAGTCCTTCAGTGTGTAGGTGAGCTACCTTAGTATTGCACTTAGTTATTGCACATCCATAAAATAAGCACCTTGATAGGCTAGTTATGTAAAAGACATCATGGTTCATTTTTCCCAAGAGTTCAACAGTCTAATGGATAGTGGAAAGAAACAGTTTTTTTAGTCTGATGGTCCTACAGTGCAGGCTTCTTTATCTCCTGCCTAGAACAGGTGAATGTACAGACCATTGACAGGATGGATTGGATCGCTGGAAATCTTTTTGGCCCTGTAGCCTACATGGAATGTATCCATATACATGGCCACGGTTCCCCCTCTGCAGCACTCCATGCATATTAATGATTGGGTGCTGCTGAGAGAGAGCATAGGAAAAGGGTTATTGAATCAGTGTCGGGAGATGTGTAGAGGCTACTCGTGGTTGTGGATACCTGGTCAGATGTTATGCACAGGGTGCATCTCCCTGTAATGCACCCCACCACTGTTGAAATGCTCTGAATTGTGTTAAATGTGTAATATATAAGTTGTATGGTTTTATTTTTTTTTCATTATTTTTCTGCATGTTTGCGTAGTGCAGCACTGAGTGCAGCAATGCTAAGCCACACTTACATATAGACAACTGACACCTGCTACACATGTAAAAATAGAAACTGGATGTAATCAGTTATCATAATTATTTTATTTTATCATTGTAATTTTTTTTTGTAATTTCCATATACTCAGCATGGGCCAAGCACCTGAGACCTGAGCACTGCTTATATATACATAGCCGACACCTGCCAGAGATCTAAAAATAGAAACTGGATGCAATTAGTTATTTATTTATAGGTTTTTACACGTGTTTGTGAGGTGCAGCATGGTGCTCTCAAAGCTAACAGGTAGAGTAGTAATATATGTGAAAGTATACTAGCTTTCATGATATCCAAGTAGCTAAATGGGTAGAGTTATGATCTGATGTGTAGTAGGTCCTGGGTTTGAGTCCATAGAAGACACAACATGTTTGTAATTTAATGTACAATTTTTGTTTAATTTAATAATGAAATTGTGAAATATGGCACTGCTGCACTCTGCTAAGCTTTGCTCAACCATGCTAAGCACCGCATAAACAAGCTAATGGCTACCAAGGTTTGTGTGGCACTAAGCTTCACTAAAACTACAATTTTCTGAGTTTTTGCACTGCTCAGCTCTGCTTAGCAGGTTTGTGAACTGCTAAGTGATGTGGCACTTTTTAAATGCTGCTCAATGAAATGTAAGGGCAGGAAAACAGCCTATATTAAGCATACCAGCACTACCAGGTTATACCTCATACCATGCTTTTCGGCCCCAAAACTTGGACCGAACCACAAAAGGAGGGGGAGTATCAATATTCGTCAAAGATACCCACACCTCCAGGTTAGTGGCACAGCACGAAGCATCAGAGACTATCCATGTGCAACTAACAGTGGGTAAAACTGCCTTCCAGTTTATAGCCTGCTACAGACCACCCTCCCAAACCCAGGAACCCCACTCGGCCTTCCTGAGAACACTGGAAAATATGAAGGTCTCTCTAAACACCATTATATTGGGCAACTTCAACCACCCAAACATAGACTGGGAGCATTACTCTAGCTCCAACACCCTAGCCCAAAGGTTCCTAGAATTTATAAACTCAAATGCTATAGAACAACTTGTTACCACTCCCACAAGAGGGGAAAACATACTGGACCTGATCATCACCAACATGGGGACTCTATGCTCCAGACCAGAAGTGTATCCCTCGCTGGTAAGATCAGACCATAAACTAATCTCACTGGATATTCACATCCCAACCCCACCCCCTGCCCAGAAAACCACAGTGAAAAACTTCTCTAAAGCAAATTTCACACTCCTCAAAACCGAGGTGGAATCCTTCAAAGCCCCCGGGCCTGTGGAAATTATGGCCCAGACTGCAGAATCCTTTATAAACGCATTCTATGAACACCTTCAGTAAGGCATGGATCATGCAATCCCAAATAAAACCAAGACCCAATCCTCCAAAGGCAGACATCCTGTCTGGTGGACCCCAGCCATAAACAAACTATACAATAGAAGGAGGAAGCTACTACATGATAGAGCAAAATCCCAAAAAAGGGAAGGCATCTCTGATCAGTATTAGCAAAAAACTACGGGCACTCATAAAATTGGCTAAGGCCAGCTTTGAGAGAAAAATTGCACAGGACACTAAGGATAATCACAAGGCTTTCTTAAGTTATGTTAGGAACCTGGGTGGGAATTCCCAGATATGCTCAGAATTAGTCCAAAATAACAAAAAATACACCGAACCCACAGACATTGCCAACATCCTAGCTGACAGGTTCAGCGCAAACCTCTCCCCTCCCCACCAAAGGGCAAATATCTATCCCAGCAGAGTGCTGCCCCTGACATCTCAGATACTCAGGTAAGAGCGCCTCTCCAAAGCAAAAACACAGCATCAATGGGACCAGACGGTGTCCCAGGCTGCGTCCTACATGAACTCCAAGAAGAGCTAAACCCAAACATAAAACTACTGTTCAATCTCAGCCTAACTACAGGATATGTACCCAAAGAGTGGCGCACAGCAACAGTAGTCCCTCTCCACAAAGGTGGTGCCTCAACGGATCCTGGAAACTATCGCCCCATAAGCCTGACTAGCTTGGTTTGCAAAGCTATGGAAAGGATCATCATGGACCTCATAAATAAAGATATTGGGGACCTACAGACACTGGATCCTACCCAGTTCAGCTTTGTTAAGGGCAGATCCTGCCTCTTAAACCTGGTCGATTTCTTTGAAACAGACACCACGGCCATTGATGAGGGGAAGGTGGTCCACACAGCCTACCTGCACTTCACAAAAGCCTTCAATACAATACCCCACTCGGGCATTATAGATAAGCTCACCAGCTTAAATATAAACCCCTATGTCACTAGATGAGTTGCGAACTGGCTCAAGGACAGAACCCACATGGTTAGAATTGCTGGAGCCATGTCAGACTCCAAACCAGTTGCAAGTGGCATCCCACAAGGCTCAGTCCAGGGACCTCTCTTGTTCAGTATATATTTCTTGGAGGTACAGGCCAACACAGAAGGACTGTGGCTGACCAAGTTTGCAGATGACTGTAAACTGGGCACCATAATCAACTCTCCAGCTGACACAAGCATCCTCCAAAAGGGCCTCATAGAAACAGACAACTGGTGCCAGAGACATGGCCTCAAGCTAAATGCCAAAAAGTGTATAGTCATCCCCTTTGGCAAAAACAAAGTGCCCACATATTACCACATAGGTGGTAATCCATTAAGTACAGAAGTAATTAGGGACCTGGGGACCCAAGTTGATAGCAATCTCTCATTTGACAACCACGTGGCCAAAGTGGTTAGAAAAACATTTTATATAGCCCACCTAATCATGAAGGGATTCACATCTAGATCAGGGGAGGTCATCGTGCCTCTTTACTCATCCCTCATCAGGCCCATAATTGAGTACAATGCCCCTTTTGGGATGTACCTTACCAGACACCTGCAGCAACTGGAAAGACCCCAAAAGTACCTCACCAAGAGGATCAAAGGGCTCAAACAGATGCCATATGCTGCCTGGTTAAAGAAACTCCAGCTCTACTCAGTGGTATACTGCCTGCTCAGAGGCGATCTGTGCCTGATGTATAAAGCCATGTCCAACCCAGAATTAATGGACATGCTGCACCTCAGAAAATCCAAATCCCATCGAGCTACGCGCTCGAGAGACTTAAACCTCAGCATTGAAATAAATAAGACATGCTGGAGGGACAGATTCATAACCCAGAGGCTCCCTTCACTCTGGAATAAAATCCCAGTCCAGTTAGGCAGAGTCTCTCATTGACTCTCTTCAAGAGGAATCTTGATGAGTGGATGGGAGATCGTAGGTTTACCCTGGGTATCACTTCTGTGTCACTGTTAGACAGAGGCACAGTATACTAACTTCGAAAAAGGGCATAGCAAAATTAATTTAAAATGGGTGGTGAAAGCCAAACACACTCTGGCTAGGCTTATAAATGCCCTAGGGCAGATAGCCTAGTATGAACCTATGAACCTATAATAAGCAAGAATTCTGCACCATGAATTGGAGTTCAATTGACTGTTGATATGGCAGGTGGTGCTGGTAAAGGTGTGTGCTTTTGGGTGCAGAAGTGGGGTATTAAGGAGTCAACTGTAATGGTTGGGCTCCTGGTAAAAAACATGAACCTAGGCTGCTGCAGGGTGGTTTTCAGGTCTTGGAGTGTAAGGCAGAGGCTTGGCACCATTTGGCCAAGGAACTTACCAGTGTTACTGGTATCCCCAACACAGGTGAGCAGTGTTGTCACCATTATGATGATCTGAAGATGAGAAAGAGGGGAACGTTGGGCACCTAGGTCCAAGAAGCTACAGCAGAGAATGACCCACAAATATGTAAGTAATTTTTCCTCTGTTTCAGCAATATACAAGCTGAATGTCTGCAAAATGGGTATGCATAATGGTATGCTTCTATCCCAACAGCTGCAGTTGAGAGAGCTTGCAATGTTGAGTCCCATGGTGGGTACCTGGCCAGGTTGCACTGTGAGTGTGGTAAGTATGGATGTATTATGCTAACTGTAGTGCAATAAGCAAGAAAAAGTAAATCATTTACTGCAATAAAGTATACGCAAGAAAAACTGCAGTGCAATAAATGGGCACATACATCTGTAATGCAATAAATGGGCAATTATAGCTGTAGTGCAATAAATGAACAATAACAACTGTAGTGCAATAAGCAATATACAATACCAATAACAGTAAGCAAAATGGTGTACAGCAGGATTGTGTTGTCATTGCAGTAGAGGTGTATGCACTGATTCTCTATGGTAAGGTTGCTGCAGTCAAGTTTAATACTACAATAGCTGTAAAATGCAAAACTAATGCCCTGCAAACTGTATTCCTTAACTCATAGTCCTGTCCAAGGCTGTCTCCAGGCCAATATCAGTTACATAATGCTCTCTGTTCCTCCTACTTTAGGTAATAAAGGTATATGGGTGAGGTAGCCCACTCCATGGGCAGATATTATGTGTGGACTTCACAGATATTTCAAAGCAATACAAATAAAAAGTGTTCACCAGCATTGCTGATTATAAAATAAAGTTGCATTAGTATATGCAGTACAGTTGCATTCCATGCATGTGTGTTGTACAGTCACTGCAGTCAGTTATAACACTGTAGTAGTTCCAGAATGCAAGAAGAATGTCCTGTAACTTGTATTGCTCAGCTCATAGTATGGTTCCAAGTTATCTATAGACCAGTATCAGTCACTCAATAGTCAGCACTGACTCAGTAGCTCAGTCTGAGAAATGCCTTATACAGTCTACATTTTTTCACACACAGCCCTGGATTCAAATCCAGTGGTGTATAGCACTAAATGAGCTAACAACAATGATAATGGTGGATTAACAAAAGCATCTGCAAAAATTGTAACCTATCTGTTATATGAATAGTAAGTAATGACATGACATACAGTGCACTGAAACTTATGCAAAATGAAAAAAAAATGTACTTTCAAATGTGGGTTGTGCCAGCAATTACCCAAACCAACAATGAGAAGCATAGAATTGTGGGTATGAACAGTCTTTCTGAGCATTGCCTGATGATCTACATTCTTCTGAAGTAAGTGATGTTAGAAGTATATACCCTTACAGGTAAAGGTAGTTAATAGGCACTTATATTAAAGGTTACTAGTGATACAACAGTTCGTGTCTGTCATCATCCTCATCATCTTCATCATTCTCATCAGAAATATGAACATTTCACATGCCACTTGACTGCCATAGAGCATTACAAACTATGGACATTTTGTGGTTTTGAAGTATAAAAAATTTGTTTTGAGGAACATCAGTCACTATACATTTTAAGGACAACTATTGGCTATTGTTCTAATCACACACTACTTACCCATGAAAGCAGATTTACAGATCGGCAGCTGACTTTGGTGATAGCAATTCAGCTTAAGAACAAGAATCTACTTTCCTAGTACATAAACAAGATGGTATATATAAAATCAGACTGTATTTGCTATAGGATCTCAGATTACAAAAGCCATCATCCTTTTGCTGAACCCAAATCAGTCACGTAATGCTCACATTTTCTCCCTCCCCAGGAACAAAAGGTATATAGGTGAGGTAGACAATATTATGAGCAGATATTGTGTTTAGATTTCACAGAATTTTAAAATCAGTAGCAAGAAAGTGTTCACCAGCATTGTTGTTTCAGAAATAAATCTGTTTATTTGCAATATGGCTGCATTCCTTGCATGTCTGTACTAAGTTGTTATAGTCAATTATTACATTATTTTCAGATGTCCCCTGCAGCCACAGCTATTGGTTTCTGTCCCCATGCCTCTCAACTAAGCCATGCCGGGTGTCTAGTTTATGTACTGTACACAAACATGCCTATAAAGAGTCATGATTTCTCATAATGTAATTAAACTGCCTAATCCATCTGTCACAGGATTACCAGAGAAAGACTGCCTAGAATGCAATGTATTACCAAATCCACTTACAGAAATTCTTAGTAGTTATATAAGTCCACATTATGTGAAACTGTTCTCTGTAGTTGTGTACTTGCATTTGTCATTGCTTGGGCCATACAGACCCATGCTAACAGCTTGAGAGGTATGTACATGCTACATCATCTATAGGAGAATTGTAGTCACTGTACCAAAACTGGCATGACACACCTGTAGAGTACTTAGTATCAGTATTTTCAGAGATATAATCTGTAATGCCACTAATGGAATGTGTATCTCTCTCTCCCAACCCCTTATTTTCATTTATTTATTATTGTTCTTTATTATTATGATTTAATATTAACATATGTTGTTAAACTAATAATATTTTTGCAAAATGGGATGTGATATTGTTATGTGTTATTATGATTCAATATTAACATACTTTGTTAAACTAATTATTTTATTGCTCTTATGGCTTACCTCTTACTGGCATGCGTTACCATATAGACTGTTATGTTATTTACTGTCATGTTACACATACTATACATTAATATGTATTTGTATGAAATAAATCGATGTTCCATTCTGTTAATACAACAATGGTTTGGTTATTACTAACCTTAACCTATTGCTATAGCTCTATCACCAGAGCACATCAAGGTAGGCTGGTTCCAGTTAATTCCCTCTACCTTGCCTCAACCGGCTGTGGCACCACATCTCAGCCCATCTGGGACTCAGACCAGTGGTGCCCCCTCTGCAGACCCTGCACTACCTGAGTGTCGGGTAGTACTGCCCCATGGGACACCCCCCCTCTGGAAGCAGTGGTGGAGGGGATGCTGTCACTCAGGATGAGCTGCTGGTCTTGGTGCGCAGGATAGTGTACCATGGGTTTGACTGCTGCCTGTGCTGGATTGAGGGCATGCTGGCTGACCTGGTGCTCACTCTCGGTGCTCAGCCTCCAGCACTGCCACCCTCAGGGCAGTGAAGGAGCAATGCTGACAGTCCCATGGGTGGGGATGTGAGTCATGCTGCTGATGTCTAGAGGCATATGGGACTTGGATTCCACAACACGCACCCTCTCCAGGGTGTTCACCCCCCTCATGTGTCACACACTGGATTCCACAACACCCACCATCTCCAGGGTGTTCACCCCCCTCATGTGTCACACACTGCCCCTGTCTGCTGTCTTGTCTATCTTGTCTGTCTGCAAATGCATCCTCACCTACCCATCTTACCTCCCCAGATGTGCCTATCTCCCA
The DNA here is from genome assembly GCF_019279795.1 of Protopterus annectens. NCBI lineage: Eukaryota > Metazoa > Chordata > Ceratodontiformes > Protopteridae > Protopterus > Protopterus annectens. Next base: position 384,234,469 of record NC_056728.1, read on the forward strand.
ACATTCCACTCACACTTTAAAAAAATGGGCACCTGTCCCCTGCAAAACAAAACTCTCCTCATAGATAGCTCTCCATTTCACCTACATGTCCACTGGACACAAGTAATTTGGTCCAATTGGCTTGACAATGCAGTTATGTTGTCCTCACCCCTCTCTCTGTGGATGACAGTTCAAATCCATATAGATATTCTGTCAAAGTGCACAGTTGTTGCTGTACAAGAAATGGATAGCTATGGTTCTTTCCATCACCCTTCCTGCACATCCCTACCTGCCTTCCACTACACTTCCCCCTGCTTGCACCCATTTCACCACTTTCCTATTTCACTATTTTTCTTTTCTTTATATTCTTTTAGCAAGATGCTTCACTGTGCGCCACATCTTGCAGTTTCACTAAGCTCATCTAAATAGAGCTATATTAATTATATGTGTCCTCAAAATTCTATTACACATTTACAAAATAAACACCTGTCCCATGTTTTGAACCAAAGACCATCGCACCTGCAGACCAGTGAATTAATCTGTCATGCCACACAACTCTTACTTACAATAGGTGCTTTAAAAAAACATAGTAATTGCTAGTTACAGTCATTAATCGTGTTTCAGCTTAGCTGTGTGCCACACTGTGCAAACTTGAATAAAACTTAATGGAAAACATGGGAGTGTTCCTGGGACTCTGGTGCAATAGTATATGGCTAAAAAGGCAAAGACATAATAATGGATGCAAGCAATGCATCTGATAGCAAGTACATGTGCTCTTTTGTCAGCAACATGTAGAAAGACACCTACTAAGGCATTAATGGCAAAAATACATGTACAACTAGGACCCTGGTGCAGAAATACATACATATAAAGCCTTACACATACTAATGGATGTAGAACATGGCATAGCCTGTAGGTGTGCACATACATCTTGCAAATACACCTGCTTCAGCAGTAACTCAGTAGTTCAGTCTGTTAAATGCCTCATAAACAGTACATTTTTGCCACACACTGCCCTGGGTTCAAATCCAGTGGTGTGTAGCACTGAGTTTTCAATACTTTGAAGCCAGCAATTAATGACAGAGTCATGCACTCTTTATTCACACAATGCATGTCGAATGAATTGACTGCTTTTAACTGAGAATGTCGACTCAGGTCCTGCGAATGAGGGCCACTAATATCAGAGTGCACCACATAATCCTTTCAGAGTCACAGTGCAGATTACCACAGCTGAGCATTAGCTGCAGCCTGTAGCACACCCATCTCTATGTAAAGGTGTCTGCTGCAGACGTACCCCTATGATGATGTAGTCTCCTCATCCCAGTAATGTCCAGCATAACATATCAGAAAGGGGCACTAATCTACATGCAGGCCTTATATATTCTACAGTGATTGCATGTCAGTGGCTGATGATAGTGCAAATCAGCTATTTTGGGTACAATTAGCATTTCAGAACCACATATTGGTCTAGAGGTAATCTCCTGCTGCTGGGTAGCATGCTTAAAAGGCAAGCAGCTAGCTATGGGGAACCATTCTGTGTGAGTCCTTCCTCACACAGAGCATGCCACTGTGACAACTTTACTATCACCACATATCAACAGAGGAGCATTGTACTCCATCAGGAATGCAAATGTTTTTGTGTACAACAGGTTGCAGATTGGTGAATAGACTTACGAGGAATAGTGATTACAACATTAAGCCAATCTTAGACCTGTGATAATGACATGTCAGTGACCTCCTGCTGTCTTACACCTACACAGGATCTACAAAACATCAAGGGTACATTGTCTTTTGTCATTGTGGTACACTGGTCTCATTGGACTGTCCCTTTATAGTAGCTGTACTAGCACACTGCTATTCATGTGGCATTGTTCATATAACATATTATCGAAGGGTTCCCTATAGGGGACACACCACAGTAGACCTGAGTGTTGGGTGTATGATAATACAGCAGTAGCTGTCATGGCACACACGGGAATACTTGACTATTGCTACTATGTCAGTTGTATCCACACACTTTGTTTGTACACTGTGGAGTATGGCATATGTGAGCAAGCAGTGGTTACTGCCAGCCATTTTGGCCTTGCTGTATCTGTACGTTGTGTACTTCCACATATGTGATCCTTTAATGTGTTCCCCTTTTGTTGTCTTTCAGGAATTATCTAGCATAGAAGCCATGCACCCTTCTCAGATGTGGAGAATGAAATTATACTGCAAGCACTAAGGCAACATCATTGCATGCTACTATTCAGGGGGAGACAAAGCAGGGAACAGTGGGCTGCATTCTGGGCAGACCTTGCCTGTGATGTGAATGGCATGGGCCAGCAGGGCAGGACATATGAGCAGGTTTGACACCAGGCAACCGACATGATAAATGCTGCATGATGAAGGGCAGCAGATGTATCCAGGGATCATGCTGTCACTGGTGGAGGGCCTGCAGCAGAACAACCACTCTCAGTCACTGAGGAATTCCAGACATACCTAGGCACACAAAATAGCTCCCAAGCCATACATCGTGGTGGTAGGTGCTACAGTTTCCACATCTGAGGAGCATGGGGATAAGTTTACTGTGATCAGCATTGTAATACTGTAGCAGTCAGTGTGTCAGGCTGTAGATACTTTTATGTGGTTGTCAGGCCTTTGTTCTTTGGCGGTGTTAACCACAGTTATACACTCAGACTGTGACTAATACAAGTAACACAGTCGCTACTGTAAATGTGAGATATATGGATGTATCACCTTGTTGTGCTGCAACATGTAGTGGCACTGACATTATCCTACCCTCAACTTTTCACAGGTCCATCAGGTATTGCCCAAGGCCAGGCTCCTGCTCCTGGTAAGCATGGCACTTATTTTGTTAAAGAACAATTATATTCTAGTACGGTTAAGGGCAAGAATAATGCCCTATTTAAACATAACTATGTGCGCAAACAGCGTAAGATGATTTTAAATTGCAGTCTGGAACAGGTACCTAAGGTACTAGAAGCAGTAGTCACAGGAGTGTAGTTCAACAAACAGATACACTTTGACAGTTACAGTTAAGAAGAGATAAGGCACCTGGTTTAAATGCGGCAAGGAATCTAAAATGCCTTTTAAAGTACAAAAGGTTGAGGGTAAATACATTAGGCAGTGAAATATGTATTTCCATATGTTTGATAACAGAGTTGTACTGGGTTTTCATGTGTTATTTTTTTCTAATTAAAAGGTAAATATTACTGGTCATGTTTTACTTGATTTACTTCAAGTGATTGCTAAAAAGGTCCTGAGTTGAATTTCTATTTTGTTCTGAGGAAGGGTTTTGTGGATGAAAGCAGAGAAGAAAGTTGTTTGACCGCTAATCCAGTTGTGGGTCTTCATTGTTAGAGTCTTGAAGGCTTTTTGTACACTATAGTGCAGGTATTAATGCACTGTCTTTTTCTTTCTTATTGCAGGTGACTGTGGGGGTTGGTGTCTGTCACTATGCAACCTGAAGTCAGTGTCTCTTCTGACTCAGATGACAATGATGGTAGCCACAGTGAGGCACAGGTGGGGGCATCAGGGGCTGAATCTGTCCCAGAGGTAGACATCTTTCTTCTGCCCCCATTGTCTCTGCACACAGTCTGTATGCCCTCACATACCCCGTCCCCAGTGGCCACAGATAGTGGAAAGTCAGAGGATGTGGACATTGAACAAGAAAGTGTGGCAACTATGGCTCCAGTGAGTGTAGACACTGGCCATAGCCAGAGATCTGGTGAGGTCCTACACAGGCGGATTGACAGGGGTTCTTATAGGAGGCCTGCTGTCTGTCCACCACCTATTGCAGGTGTCACATTATGGGTCACTTGGCACATGTTCTGGGCCATCATGGAGGCACAGACACATTCTGAATGGAACACCAGACGTATGCTTAGGGTTATGGATGCAGCGCAGTCTGACATCCATGACTACCTCCACCACATTGGGGACACCCTGGATCTGTTCACTGATGCAGTGGACAGTAGGTGGGATGAGACAGTGTCTGTCCTGGACCGCACATTGTCTGTGCTGGAATGTGTGGTTGGAGGTACACGTTGGATCCATGCATAGGTTAGCGATCCCATCTATTGAGAGTCCATGTGGCCGTGCACACTCGTGCTCCTGTAGTGGCAGTACATCCAGTGCTACAGAGGGGAGTGTGCTGTCCACACTGTGATGTGGCAGGCCATGGGCTCATGTTCCTGGACAGTCCTGTGGGGGGCATAGTCCCAGCAGACAGCAGTCACTGCCAGATACTAGCACCACTTCTGACCTTGGGCATGGAGGTGCCAGTGCAACTCCTGGCAGAGCGAGTTCCTTTGTTCAGGGCAGGAGATGGTGAACTGTCAACTCTACTATGTATAGTCAAAAGCTGTCCAATGTACATGTGTAGGGCTAGCACTGAACTTGACTATGTACATGAACACATTCACACACTTTTGTCAAATGCAGAACATCTACAGACACACACAGCACCTCTCCATAGTCCATCTTACATGCTCCGTCATGACTCGCACACATGGTGTCTACCATTTGGGCCAGCCTAGGCCTCCTGCACCCCCACACAACACAATGTGCATGTGGTGATACCTGTACCACATCACTGTCATCCTCACCATTGATGCAGGGAAATGATGCTATGTGTCTGATGCATGGAGTGACTATATTAGTTAACATGTACTTGTGTAATGCAGCATTGGCTCACCATGACACTTGTAGTGGTTACTGACAGATACTGTATGCTGCCATTTGTCATGAGTACACCATATACATTTGTGTACCTTATGTTGTATGATATTGTATTGGCTGAATAGCATAGTAGATGGATGACTCACTCTAAGGACATTAACCTAGTATGTGACATTAGTACTACATGATTGTGGGAGAGATTTGTCTAGCAGACTGAAACACACCCTTCCAACAGAAGCCTACCTAATGACACACAGAACATCTCAGTACACACCAGAACATGCCAGCTGTCTGATTGACTTTGAGACCATCATCTCAACACAGGGCTTCTGCCTGTATCCCTCTTGGACTGGGGTAATATGTGCTGATTCTGTAACTATGGGTATGACAATGTCTATGATCATGAGGGTTGTATAACCATTACTTTAGTTCAGTTCAAATGTCCTATGGTTCCATAACATGATGTACAATGCTCTAACAGGCTCACATACAAACATGGCTACACTGAGGCTAGCACCATTTCCAATCACTGTGTACTGAACATGCCAAGACACACATGTATTGCAGGTTGGCTGTGTGTAGATGTGAACACATACCTATGTAATGGTACATATTACAGATCACAGTATATGTTGCATGCAACACACCTCATGTCTGCTAGTACTATAAGTTTAGGACATATTATGCTTGAAGACATAAGCAGACCTTGTTGTGGTCATTCCTTTGGGGACCCACTATAAATAAAACACTACAAAACCCTACCTATGTCCAGCTTACCAAGGTTATGCCATATGGATATATACACACACATCAAGTGGGCTGGAGTGAGATTAGAACCCCTACTTATCTAATCTTATACACTACACTTACCACATCCACCACAATTTACATAGGACACTGCATTGTCAGCTGATAATCTTAAGGTAGCTGACATTATCAGGCCTTGTAGAAGAGAGGAGTTTGGATGCGAGCAGCAAGTTACATGCCCAAAAAGTGCATAACCATTGCAGGTGGATAGCTCATGAGGCCATGTCCCTTGTTTTGCAGACAGGCACCAAGTGGGCTGGAGTGAGATTAGAACTGTTACTTCGTTGGTCTTATACACTATAGATCACAATACCAATCTCATGTGCCACAGCTTATGTCTGATACTGCACTGCCGGCTGGTAGTCTTAAGGTGGCTGACATCATCAGGCCTTGTAGAAGAGGACAGTTTGGAAGCCAGCAGCAAGTTACAGACCCAAAAAGTGCATAACCATTGCAGATGGATAGCCCATGAGGGCATGTCCCTTGTTTTGCAGGGGAATACACACACACACACACACACACACACACACACACACACACACACACACACACACACACACACACACACACACACGCACACACACACACACACACACACACACACACACACACACACACACATGAGCTGGAGTGAGATTAGAACCCCAGCCTATCTAGTATTATACACTAGCCACACCTCTCAACAGTACAGATTTTCCCAGAATGTCCAGATTTTTGCTCATAATTTTGGTGTGTTCCCCCTAAAATCTCTCTCTTTCTGGCAGATAGCTTAGGAATGAAGTCATTAAATAATGACAAACATTTGATTTTTAAGACTCCACATCCTTCAGAAAATTCATGCTAATGCAAAACCTATTATTCCATCAACTTTCTAAGTTTGTAAGGGCAACATATAAAATCTGTCCCTATTTGTCCCCCCATCATTTTAGGCTTTGTCCAGATTTTTTGCTCTTAGAGGTTGAGAGGTATAACAGATCACAGTACTTATCACCCACACCACAGATTAAGTCTGTTGTAAATGCAATTGCAGGCCCAGTACTTGTGCATTACACAAACTAGGCTTGTGTTGAACAGTATCTATGGCCTGCAGAGTGACATTGCTTAGTACTGTTATTAGCATCTACTATTCTAGCAATGTGATATCTGTTTTTATCCCAGCTATGTGTGTACAGTTACCAGTATGGCCGTATGTGGCTGCTTGCACTTACATAGGCAAACTTGTGGGTAGGGACAATGTGCTCTGCCCATATGTGTGTTGACAACATTATACATTACACCATCTGCTCACCTATGTCTGTCTACATGGTGACATCCAGCAGGCACACGGGTTTGTAGGTAAGTGGATTATATACTGTTGCACCCTTAGTTTTGATCCTTTGAGCAACAGTATGGCGGTGTGATAGTGCAGATTTGCTCACCATTACTAGGGTATGTCAGACAATACAGACATCCACACACATATTTCTGTATATAACAGGGATGTATATATAAATGTAGCTTTGTGTGTGTGTGTGTGTGTGTGTGTGTGTGTGTGTGTGTGTGTGTGTGTGTGTGTGTGTGTGTGTGTGTGTGTGTGTGTGTGTGTGTGCATGCTATGTATATGTGTTATGCAGATATATGGGGGATGTGTATGTATCATTTAATATGTATAGCTATATTTATTGGTATATATCTATTTGACACTACATAGTAATAAATATACTATGCATGGGATAGAGAGATAGTAACAGATGATATGTATACATATATCTGTATGTATAGACATTTATATACAACAGGTCATTTGATGAAGGGGCAACAGGATTGCGCTTGGTTTAACTAAGTGTCTGGGCATGTACAGTGGGACTGTCAGTACTGATAAAGTGACTCCAGCCCACACCTACCTGTACTCCAATCCAGGATTTTGTATGTTGCAGACATTAACATCCATCCCTGTTTCTGCAGTACTGCACTTCATTCAAAATGTCCATGGCATTTCCTATCTGTGTGCTGTACTTAATATGTGACTGAGGTTGGCAATGTTACACCACCAACAGACTGACATTCTACATATCTCTCAACTGTCCTGATTTTCACAGAATGTCCAGAGTTATACCTCATATATTTGGTCTGTCTCTCATACATTTGTAGTCTTCTGTGAATTATTGAATATTGATGTTACTACATTATACTAAAAGCAGACAAACATTTGTGCTTCAGACTTTATATGCCTCAGAAAATATGTAATAATGCAGCACCTTTAATTCCAGCAACTTTCTAGGTTTATGGGAACAATACTTAAAATCCATCACTAAGTTTGGGCCTTTGTCCCCCCAATCTTTCTGGCTTTGTCCAGATTTCTTACACTAAGAGGGTGAGGGGTATGACAGTCTGTGAAAACACCAACATAGTACTACCTCACATGCAAAAGATGTGAGTAATTCCAGATTAGAACCATCAGCACCATCACCCATGCTAGCTTCCCCAAGTTCACTGAGCCACAGAGGACACCAGAAAGAGAGGAGTCATTCATCACACACTCAGCAGAATAAATATGTACATTGTTATCCTGAGTGAAGAGAGACATACAATATGTGACCAATATCTGTGTTACAGTCCTGAGTTTGCCTGGTCCATTGATATACCATAGCTGATCTTCTGTTAAAGCAGTTATATGGGTACAGTGCTGTGTTGGGGTGGGGGAACAACAGCACATGATCAGCTGGGGTAGACAGTTGTCCACATAACTGTTTAAAATCTCCCTTGCCTGATGTTGTGAATATACCAACCATGAAGATTATTGAACATTAAGGAACACATACTATTGGACTGGGTATCTGTAGTCCCATGTGGATGTTACATCTGTCCAAATAGCCCACTATATTTCCTTGTATAACAACAGCAAATCCATAGATATGATGCCATGTATAGATCTGCAATCGTGGGACTCCACACATATCTGCTAACCTCACAAGAACCAAATGTAGTGAAAGTTTTGAAACATGAGAAGAATAAATCTAAGATGACTTCTCTGCTTAATTTAGCCAAAACATATCAAGCAGGAATGGAAATCAAACGAGAAGTAGATAAAAATCAGGCAGCAACTGAATCTGCCAAAAAAAACAAAAGAAAGAATATAAGGTGAAGGACCAGATGAGAAGCAAGAAATGTGGAGAAAGCATAAATACAGTTGCAAGTATAGAAAACATCTGGAAGAACCTCATGTTGATCAGGAACAAGCATTGGAATGGTTAAGGGGAGGCAAATTCAAACCAAGAGATGAAAGGTTAATATTGGCAGCCCAAGATAGTGTGCTACGTACACACTGGTTTACAAAGTCCATTGAACATGTGGGAGAAAGAGACTAATGTAGGTTTAGTGAAACCGAATTGGAAACAGTCACACACCTCATTGCTGGTTGCAACATACTAATGGCAGAAGGACTGCATACTGAAAGGCATAATAATGCGGCAACACTGTTGCACCGGGGATTGTACAAACATTGTGATTTTGAAGTGGCTGAAAAACATTGGAAAAATGAGCCACAAAGCATCATAGAAAATGAAGAAGTCTACATCACATGGTATCATCGATCACCAACAATTCAAAAGGTAGATGTTAGAAAACCGGATATAGTGGTCCAGGAAAAGAAGGCATAAGTAGCATTGATCATTGAAATCACCACACCCATTGACTACAGTGTCCGGCATACAGAGAGACAGAAAGTCATAAAATATCAGGATTTGCAGGCAGAAATGAGAGCAATGAGGAGTAAGCATACCCAGACAATTCCAATAGTAGTAGAAGCAAAAGGTTTTATAAAGAAGAGTCTACAACCATATTTAGATATGCTACCAATACATGTAACTCCATACGAATTGCAGAAGGAGTCATTACTGGGCACATTGTGGGTGCTGCAAGGAGCACTACTGGCTGACATTAAAGAGTGAAACAATACTAATTTCATGAACTTTAATCATACTTTGACTTAGGAATGGGGTCCATTCCTGTCATGGTATTAGAAACCCAAAAGACTTGGAGAAATTAAAAGCTTGAAATGTACCATATTATAGTAATCCTTACAATTAGTGTGCAGGTTAGACACTTATCATGTGAATGCAGCAGTTGATAGACCTGTCGTTCAGGGCTGACTCTGTGTGATGCAAACGGTACACAGTCAATACATGGATAGGTACAGGTTGTATGGGTTGCCTGGCATCAGCTATTTTAAGATATATATATATATATATATATATATATATATATATATATATATATATATATATATATATATATATAAATGTGTGTGTGTGTGTGTGTGTGTGTATATATATATATATATATATATATATATATATATATATATATATATATATATATGTGTGTGTGTGTGTGTGTGTGTGTGTGTGTGTATATATATATATATATATATATATATATATATATATATATATATATATGTGTGTGTGTGTGTGTGTGTGTGTGTGTGTGTGTGTGTGTGTGTGTGTGTGTGTGTGTGTGTGTCTGTGAGTAGGAGTAAGGTGTCAGTTCCTAGGGCCCTAGGTTGTCAGTGAATGTGCTATGCATTGTCTCTTAGCCAATGCCAAGGCATACTGGGCACACCCACATTTGCCTACAGGGACATCATCGGGGGGCTCCTCCTCTCCGAGTCCTCCTGTGAGTATGGCTGTGGTGATCTAGGCACTGGTGGGGGGCTGGGTATCCCTTCCCTTTGCTGATCCTGCTGCAGCTGTTTCCACAGGATTGTATTGTGTAGCATGGCACATACTGTGAACATATGTGCACATGTGGCTGAAGAGTACTACAGGGCTGTACCAGATATATTGAGACATTAGAACCTTGACTTCAGCAGCCTAAACACATGCTCTGTGATGTTCCTACTTTGTGTGTGTGCCTCATTATGGCATTCTTCCATGGGTGTGTGTGCATTTCTGATGGGTGTCATCATCCCACGGTTCCAGTGTGTAGCCAACATCCCCCAATAAATGACCATGTGGGATGTCCCCCTTAGCAAACATCTGGTACAGCTGTGATGCATGCCAGATATGGGAGTCGTGATAACTGCCAGGGCTGCCAGCACACACATTCATGATAATGCCCTGGGCATTGCACATGAACTGGCAGTTGATGGAGTGGTACCCCTTGCAGTTGACGTAGATTCCACCCTCCTCACTGGTTGGTGCCTTGATATGTACATGAGTGCAATCTATGGCACCCACTACCTCAAGGTAATGTGCTACACAGTAGAAGTGTTGCTTATTGATGGCCCTCGCCTGAGGGGTGAGGGGAAAATAAATGTGCTCACTGACATTTGGTAGCATGGCATCTAGGAACTGGTGGTGTACCCTGGATGCTGATGCCTGTGAGACCCCCATCATGTCCCCAGTTGGACTTTGGAAGATACCTGCAGCTATGATCCTAAGAGCTACACATACCTTTGTTTCCACTTGGATGGGTTCCCCTCTGTTGGCTCTGGGTCTGAGTTGATGGCAGCAGAGCTCAGTGAGTTGTAGTATGTCCCTGTCCACCCTGTAGCACTCTACAGTCTCCAGCTCATGTAGATCCTGGAAGGTTACCATGGGCCTTAACACTTTTCTCCTTCTCTGCCTAGGCCTATTGTCAGCAGTAGCAGTAGCACTGACTTAAGCATCTAACACATACATATGTAGCAGACCTGCAGCAGCCCCTAGCATTCCTTCAGTTAAAATTCCCAAATCTGTACTCCAATGGTGCAGAGTATGGGGAAAAATCAGATTGTAGGGTGTATGCATACCTTATAGTGCTCTACTGTAGGTGCTGCCTGCATGATTGGCTACCTGTGATGCATTGCACCTTCCTAGTATATCATTAGCATCCTTTAATGTCCATAGTTTAAGTTAAACAAGGGTCAAAACTAATTAATACATCATTGCCTTTTAGATGCTCTCAGCATTGCGGCACACATCCCAAAAGTGTTCTCCCATAGGTAAACAAAGCTTAGCAGGCAGTGGACACACCCCCCAGACTTCCATGCTCAGGACAGTGGCGTGTCATGCAAGCACACAGAAACATATACCCCATAGGTTAACAAAGCTTAGAAGTCAGTGCACCCACACCCCTAGACTTCCACGCTCAGCATGGCAGCACACTGCATAAAAAGGGGCAGCTAACCTCCAATCAGCTTAGTAGTTATTGGACACACCCTCTCCTGATATCAGGTACCTCCTGTGTGGGCATCAACATGGTTCTCTGCCTACACGGAGGGGATATGTGGACACAGTTACCCCATTATGCTATTCAGTAAATCCACCTATTTGCATAGGGATCCATGCTCACAACCTGGAAACTACATGCTTCCAAGCCCTACCATGTTAGCAACAGCACTACTGTAGATACTCCATGCAGGATCCTGTTATATATTTCTGTCTGATAATATTAATTTTATTTCCACCTTTTTTTTTATTATTTTTTTAAGCCATGTTTGTGCACTGCAGTGCATTGTGCAAACATGTCCAGATTATTAAAAAAACTTTTTTTTCGCTCATATCTGTGTGTGGTATGCCATTTCTGTGCATCTATCTACATTTTTACAGCCACTTTTGTCTGTCTACATTCCTGTACATGAAATATTTCCATGTAAACTACGGACACTGACACGGGGGTCTGCAGGGCTACCTGTCTGCTTGCTAGATCACTCTACCTGCCTTAATTGCATGAAATTCACCTGCTTATGAGGTGATTTGCATGACATGGAACTTCCCGTGTTGACACATGCAGGAGCGCCACCCAGCAGTGCTTATTGGATCACAAACCTTATTTTTGTGTAAGCAGCATGGCATGATGCCTACATGGTAAAAAGGACCATGTAGGCTTTATTAAATCCCCCCCTCCGGTGTGTGCGCTGTGTGTGTGTGTGTGTGTGTGTGTGTGTGTGTGTGTGTGTGTGTGTGTGTGTGTGTGTGTGCGTGTGTGTGTGTGCACGCAAAACTGCTGCAGGGTAAAGGAGTTCTATTTTTCTACTGACCTAATTTGGATGCATAGATTTGTTTTGTACATAATTCTTCACTAACACTACAAAAAACAACTTATTCTATGGGGAGACAGCAAATGCTGACAAGACTGTAATAATGCTTCAGAAGGTTGCTGTATTAGAGACAAAAAAGAATAATCCTATTTATATCCCAGCGGTAACTCCCTTTGTTCATAGGTTCATAGGTTCATAGGTTAATACTAGGCTATCGGCCCTAGGCCCTATACAAGCCTAGCCATAACAATTCCCTGGCTATTTCTTCCTACAGTATTTACTTCCCTGGATGCCTGTCTAGCAGGGTGACTGACGATCCCCGGAGAGAATTTCCTATCTCCCATCCAATCATCAAGGCTCCTTTTGAAGAGGGCCAATGAGGCTCTCTGCTTGACATGTATGGGCAGTCTATTCCAGAGTCTAGGGAGTCTCTGGGTCAGGAACCTATCCCTCCAGCATGTTTTGTTCGTTGTGATGAAAAGGTTTAGATCCTGGAGTGTGTGTCTCTGAGGGACTGTGTAGCATGTCCACCAGGTCTGGGTTTGACATGGCCTTGTATGTTAAGCAGAGATTGCCTCTGAGTAGACGATATGCAAAAGATTATAGGTAGAGTCACTGTCCACCTGTGTCCCTAAGTCTCTTATCACACTTTCAGTGTTTAGTATACTGCCACCTATGTGGTAATTCACAGGTACATGTTTTTTCCCAAAGGGGAGAACTATACATTTCTTGGCACTGATCTTGAGCCCATGGCTCTGGCACCAAACATCTGTTTCTGTAAGGCCCTTTTGTAGAATATCCACATTATTTGGGGATTCAATAATGGCTCCCAGTTTGCAGTCATCTGCGAACTTTGTTAGACAGAGTCCCTTAGTGTTGGCCTGTACTTCAGAGAAATAGATGCCAAACAAGAGTGGTCCCTGGACTGAACTCTCAGGTACTCCAATTGTCACTTGTCTGGAACTAGATTTGGAGTCAGATACTTTTACAGTGTGGATTTTGTCAGTAAGCCAGTTGGCAACCCATCAAGTGATGTAGGGATTAATGCCCGGCTTAGTAAGTTTATCTATGATTCCAGTGTGGGGGATGGTGTCAAAGGCCTTGGCAAGGTCCAGATAGGCTGTGTAGACCACCTTACCCTTGTCCATGGCTCCGGAGACTGATTCAAAGAAGTCAATTAGATTCGGGAGACAAGATCGGCCCTTCACGAACATAAACTGCGTGATGTCCAGAGTTTGAAGGTTGCCAATGTCTTTGTTTATAAGTTCCATGATAATATGTTCCATGGCCTTGTGGGTCAGGCTCATCAAACTGATGGGGTGGTAGTTCGCGGGATCCAAGGAGGATCCCCCTTTGTGGAGTTGGATAATTGTAGCTGTTTGCACTTAGTGGGCATGAAGCCTGAGGTGAGGCTATGATTAAACATGACACTTAGGTGAGGTGCCAGTTCATATTTTAGTTCATGTAGTACACAGCCTGGGATGTCGTCTGGTCCCATGGATGCTGTATTCTTAGCTTTGGAGAGTGCATTTTGTACCTGTGTGGCCATTATTACCAGAATTTGGCAATCTTTCGGTATTGAGATGTGCCTTTTATGGGGTGAGAAGGGGTGAAGTTTGCACTGAATCAATCTACCAGGATATTGGCAATATCCTTAGGATCACTATATTTAATGCCATTCTGTGTTTGCACTTTGTAGTTATCCTGATGTCTCACCTGGTTTCTTAGTTTGCACTTTGCATAGTTATCTTGGTGTCTTACCTCATTTCTTGATTTAAGAACATGAAAATGATTAAGAAATAAAGCCAAACTTGCTATGGCTAAATAAAAAAAAAGTGATAACAGCTTTGTGTATTTGAAAAAAAGATATGTGCTTGGCCAACAATGAGGTACCATCGTATGTTTTTAAAATGAGACAGCTAATAGGGTGTGCTAGTTTGGTTTAGACTGCTTAGAAATTGTCCACTTGGACAAAGCTCAATAAAATAGATTTAAAGATGGAGTAGGAAACTGCAAACATTTGTGTGACAGCAGTGTGTGCATATTAACATTTTTTCTGTGATAGATTGTTTCACTAGCTCCAGAGATACTCATGAGATTGGAATTTTAACAGGAAACTCTGGTCTCTCTCTTCAGCCTTCTGTTCTGCTTGGATGAAGCCGATGCAAACCAGTTCTTATGCTTCTAGTAATAGTTTATTTCCCAAGACTGCATATTATGCAAATCAATATTTTCTGTAGAAATGCGAAGTTTTGCTTGGTAATAAGAAAGCACTATCACAACAATTAATTAAAAATATGTATTTTTCATAATTCAGCAATTACCATCAGGCACTAGAAATGCATCACAATGTTACAGAGCAGAAGATATTAAGGGTTATACTGCAGTTTATCTCGCACTGGTCACAGTACTAGTAAAGATAGTGGTGTGCTGCAAACAAACTCTTACTTTTTCAGACGAAAATCAGTGTTGCGAGATTTTTTTTTTCAGCGATGTATTTTATTTCTATATTGCATTTCATTGGTTTTGTAAAACATTTAATGATGTCTCAACCAAAAGAAAATGACCTGTTAAAACTCAGGTACTGCTATGCGAGTTTCACTAAAGTCTGCAGTTCCTCTTCTACATTTCATACGTTGTTATATTATATGGTGAAGACATTATTGATTAGTACATAATGAATTATGAGCTCAGGTAATTGTTATAGTTCTGTTCTGCACTGACACATTTGTACTGTTGTAGCTCATGTTCCATCTCATGCTTTGAGGACACCCTGCAAATAGAGCTGAAATCACAAACTGATGCTAATAATGAGAGTCGGTCTCGAACTGGAACTGTACTGTACAAACAGAAGTGTTTAAAATGTCTCACTAATTTCATTTACAATACATGCATAATACATGTCATTCCAGTTTATCAAGTGTTTACTTTCACAAGAAATAATGAAAGTAAAATGTTGTGCTGACATGTCTTGTATTCAGTTTACATTTTTTTTGGTCGACTAAAGTTCATGTTGGTTTGTGTTTAGGGTTCAAAAGAAAGACATGCAATATTCTAGGCTGGAGGTATATGTACTATGACAGGTCCTAGTAGGCTGGTGAATCACCACAACTGCTCTTTATTACCCACTCTTTTGTGTATCATGTGGTCAAAATACTGTGTGACATCACTGCTTGAGCAAATTTGGGAGGTATGGGTTAAAAATGTTACTTTATGTGATTTTTTTACATTTATTTCCATGTTGCATTCAAAAGTCTTTCCTTCATGAAGTAGTCCTACTGATTTTCTCTCTTTAAATGAAAATAATTTATCCTTAATTTGTCATCTTCTTTATTTACCAGCCTATCTTCTCTTATCATATTATAGTTATTTAAGCTGCATTTGAGCTACCTAACCTGAAGGAGCTAAAGGTAATATTTATAGTAATTATGTTTAAGTGCAGTTGGTATTTGTGCAAACTGTGAACAAGCAGAGCTTAGGCACCATTCAGAGACCAACGCAAAGCAAAGCAGTTAGAACAGGTTTGAAGACTGGTAGAAATGTGAAGGCTGTCAGCCTAGCCAAATAGAATTTTATAGATAATTCTATCATTTGTAAATATCAATGTAAGATACAGGCTGGTTTTCTTAAATGAAAGAATAGGCTGTTAAATGTTGAACTTCAACAATGTGGCAACATTGCCCTCTGCTGTAAAGAAAACTAAGTCAAGCATTTCACATCTGTTCTTTGAAATTAAAATTATGTCTTGTATGTCCTTTGATCTCCAGAGCTCAGAGTAATTTGGTCTGGGCTAGCACATTCTTTCTATTGCTTTAACTTAAGGAACAATTACTAGAGTGCACATATGAAATGTCTTTCATTATTGCAGCTTCCTGAGCAGGTGTTAGCTTGCTAAATAATGTAGCCTGTTGGCCTGAGAACCCCAGGCTAAGTGTCAAAAATTATGTAATGTGTATACTGGGAAACCCAAGTGTGAAAAGTGATGTAATCTGGGAGGGCCCAGCAGAAATGTTTGTTAGTGTTTTTAAAAATTATTTCTCAAAGAGAGACTGTAAGTATTTTTGTCTTGAACATCCAACTCAGTACTACCTTATGCTCGCTTTATGTAAGTAGGATGTTAGAATTGTGTTTTCTCCTAGAAGTAGCTAGGAATTAGAAAAGATTAGACTAAGTGTTTTTCTGATATGTCAGAACTGTACTACTGACTTCTTGGTATTTCTGTGTGATCTCTGAACTCTTGATTAGCACTGACTGTGTAGTAGAAAGTATTGTCTTGTGGTTTTAATTATTTATTATTAAATATTTTAAAACCTTTTAACTGTGGTTGGTTTTGTGTGGAGATAAGTTAAGCTCTAAGGGTACATTGCATGTATATAAGGATCCTGTACCAGGTCACTCTAATAAGCCTTGTGACTGTTTAGTCATATCTACCAATTGGATAATAATATTGCACAGTAAATAATTGGACACCCTTTATGGGCCTTTGAGTAGCTGATAAATATTAGTGGGTGGTAGCCAGTGGAACTGCCATATAGTCTGGGAGAAAGGGGCACAGCTGGAGAACCTGTGCCAGCCTTCCCCAGGAGTGTCTGTGTGGTTGTATAAACTCTTATCTCAAACTGCATGTGTGTGTGTGTGTGAGTGTGTGTGTGTGTGTGTGTGTGTGTGTGTGTGTGTGTGTGTGTGTGTGTGTGTGTGTGTGTGTGTGTGTGTGTGTGTGAGTTACTTTGGCAGAGACACAAAGCACCAATTGGACAGACAGGGTGCTGGAGATTTTAGCTTGCCCACTAGACTAAGATCTGGACCCTATAGTTGTGCCAGTGGGGAGTCTTATTGAAAACCTGGGGAGCAAGGAAGTGACCAGCCCTGGACCAACTGTGATCTCTGTGTGCTCTTAAGGGAAATTGCACTTTACTGTGTGTATTTGTTATCCTTTCGTCTCATATGAGACTCTGATGTTAGTGGTGAGGATTCAGGCTCCTTGATTGCTGGGCCAGGGCACGGGTGTCACAACAGGTTTGGGAAAATATTATGCAAATGGTGAAATAGTAATAAGTAAATGAATGTGTGAATGACTTTCTTATGTAAATGAGACACATTTACTAAATTTATAGCGCTTCGCAGATGGGTTATAAAAAACAGATCTGTACCTTTTTTTATCCACTTTGCAGTCCATAAAGATGCTCAGTTTTGCAGCAAGCTCAGCTGTTTCCCACTGTGAGTTACTCATTTTGGACACATCAAAACCCATTGAGTAAAGCACAACTTGACTGCCTAGAAAAAGAAGGTATAGGCAAGGGATAACTCACCTGAACTTTGATGATCTGGAATTATTGGATAGGTTTATATTGCATAAGGATATAAAAAGGGCTTTGTTGTGTTTGTATGGCCAACAACTGGGAACTGTTGGAATGCATGGCCATACTATACCTATGGATAACAAGGTATGTATAACCCTTGCTATACTTGCTATGGAGACCTTGCAGAAACAAACTGGGGGCTTATAGGGTATCCCATAGGCTACTACAATAGTTCTTCAGTGTATACTTGGTACATGCGGATGAGCATATCTATTATATTGTGTCATCACAAGACCAAGTCAGTACTATGTAGACCTTCTGTGGGATACCATACTTTCTTGAGGTGCTTGGTGCAATAGATTGCACCCATGCTGTTATAAGGTCCCCATCTGGACCTTGGCAGTGGGGGATGGAGTAGTACCATAGCAGGAAGGGTTACGGTTTATCAACTGCCAGGTAGTCTGTGATGCATGGGGGAGGGCTGCATTACCAATATGTCGACTCAGCATCCTGACAGTGTCCATGATTCTCACATCTGGCATACAAGTTCAGAGTACCACCTCTT
The DNA here is from genome assembly GCF_019279795.1 of Protopterus annectens. Taxonomy (NCBI): domain Eukaryota; kingdom Metazoa; phylum Chordata; order Ceratodontiformes; family Protopteridae; genus Protopterus; species Protopterus annectens. The sequence goes on from NC_056728.1 coordinate 384,252,806, forward strand.
CTTCCATGGTGTGACTCATCATGGTCACCTAGTAAGTGCAAATGATTCTAATGTTGTTAACCACTGCTATTTCTGTAGCTATATAATGGCATAGGTAGTATTGAGAAATCACCCATCTGTTTTGTTATGCCCCCCCCAGCTTTGTTTTCCAGTTGATAAAGACTGCCCACTTGAACCTTGGCTAATGTCACCAATTCATAACCCTCGGGGAGATGCTGAAGAGCTCTTTACCACCACCTAGTTACAGACATGGATAGTCATTGAGTAAGTGTTTGGTCTGGTGGAAGCCCATTCCTGTTACCTGGATGAGATGGCGGGGCTGTTTGTTATCAGCCTGTTACTGCATGCAGAATGTTTATAGCCTGTTGCATCCTGCATAACATGATCATCTGTTGTTCTTGTGCTTTTTCAACCACAGTAACTGATAGTTATAGTACAGTACCCTCTATTGTTTGCCCAACCAGTGACAATAGCAATGGTGGCTAACAATTGCAATAGCATAGCAACCTCTATGGCAGACTCATTCATGGCTCATGGCTGTGCAGGTGAAGAGGTGTCATATTTTCCACATGCCATGGGCCATGACATTCACTATTCAACAGTGAAAAGTTGCACATATACTGCTTGGTGCATCCAATGTTACTTGTGGAATATACAGAGTGGTGTTCATGGTCAACTTATATTGTACATTAGACATTTCTCCACATATTATACACATATGGCCTGTTCACATGGAGATAGCCATCAACTGTAAAGGAGCAGGTGTTAACAAGAGAAGAGAAGAGAAGAGAAGAGAAGAGGAGAGGAGAGGAGAAGAGAAGAGAAGAGAAGAGAAGAGAAGAGAAGAGAAGAGAAGAGAATGCTTACAGCACTTTCTTGGGATTCATATGGTGTTCAGTCTACTTCAGCACAACCCTCTTAATGTACCCCGGGATTCATGAAGCTTGCGCCAGGCGCAGGCATAGCGTAGGCGGTATAATGCCAAATATGGCCGACGAGCGATTCAGGTACTATCCAATTCCATGTGCACTACCGGCATACGCCAGAACTGTGCAGCCCCCGGCGTAAGTATGCTAATCACCCCATGTGCAGTGTCGCACCATGCAAATGAAGGCATATAGAGATTCATGAAGTGGTGCAGGCGTAGCGTAAGCCCACGGAAATGTAAACCAAAAAACACGGTTTACATTTTCCCAAACAGAACATCGGAGCTATGGAAGAGGGCCAGACCCAGGTATCACAACGTTAACATATGCCAATGGTGAAATACACAGCCAATGGCATAAGAAAAGATGCACAACACGTAAATAACAACATTTAATGTCATGTCCACAGTAATGCACAGCACAACCGCAGGGCATGTGTGCGGAAGCTGTAACATAAAGAAATAATATAAAAATGTCATAAAATCGCAACGTAATAGAAATCAGGTTTACAGCATAATACACAATGGTAGGCATGGAACACCACAACCAAGGTGCAAGGGTTGCTAAGGGCCTGCAATAGTGTTCGGCATGGTAACTATGAATTAGTAGTCAATGCCATGCAAATGAGGCAGATAATACTGAATCGCAAATGTCCCGCCGGATGAAGGTTGTACCATACGGTGCAGCAGTATAACACCGAGGAGTGGCTCAGAGGAGATACATGACATCAGCAGAGGGGTGTGCCACCATAGCAGTAAGCACATTGGAGCATTGCAAATCTGGCCTGTCCGTTGCTAAGCAAAGCTGCAGGACAGGGGTGGGGAGGAATCATTTAGCTGAGAGCACACATGGTGCCCAAAAGCGCATGTGTACGAGGATGAAAACGTGTCCAAAACCCAGTAATCGGACACACTCGCCGTAAGCAATAGCAGAAACAGGAAGGTCAGGGGAAGAAAAGAAGGAAATGTGGAAGTAGGGTAATTGGATTACTAATGAGCAATCAACACCAATCAACCCACGAAGGCCAATCGACGGCAGCTGACAAGTCTGCTTGCAGAAACCTGCAAAACAGGATAGGGGAGGCATTGGAATGCAAAGAAAGGAGGGGAGGTATTGGATTGCAAAGATAGGAGACCTGACACAGCAGAGCAAAGCAAACCGACAGCAGACCGGCAGTAGCACACAATGCAAGATACGCCAGGTCCAGGAAAGTACAAATGAAAGTAGGCTGCAGGATGCACGCCAGAAAATGGTAGGTGCAATGTGCAGAAATGTAAAGGGAAGGTCAAGAGGTAATCCACGGCAGGCAAATGTAATTCAACACCAAAGGCACCACAATAGTAGTTCCGGCAGTAAAACACATAAGATAACCTGTAGCTACGATCATACATACACACCCTATGACATCATCGGTGTTCACAGCACAATAGTATAAAGTGTGAAAGCACCCAACACACACCTGTGTATTCCCAAACACCGCACCATAGGTGTAAACACATGGGGAACTTTTAAAATGTACATGTTGGGAGCTGCCATAGCTGTGATTCATCAGCATGTGTTAGAGACTGATGGTGTTGTGGAGGATGATGCCGACAACCACCGCAGGCCTCGGAGGAGAAGGAGAGTGTTCAGACCAAGGGTAACCTACCAGGAGCTACATGACCTGGAGATAGTAGAGCGTTAAATGGTGGACAGGGACATCTTACAGCAAATAGTGGAGCTGTGCTGGCCACGCCTGAGAACCAGAAACAACAGAGGGGAACCCACCCCAAAGGACACGAAGGTATGTGTAAGCCTGCAAATACTGGCCACAGGTACCTTTCAAAGGCCAACTGGAGATATAATGGGTATCTCACAGGCATCAGCATCCAGGGTACTACACCAGTTCCTGGATGCCATGTTACCATATGCCAATGAGCAGATATACTTCCCCAGAACTCAGGAGGAGTTGGCCAGCAATATGCGCCACTTCCACCGTGTGGCACAATACCCAGAGGTACTGGGTGCGATAGACTGCACGCACATACAAATCAAGTCACCACCCGGTGAGCAGGGTAGGCGCTACATATACTGCAAGGGATTCCACTCCATCAACTGCCAGGTCATGTGCAAAGCCCAGGGCATTATCATGGATGTCTGTGCTGGCAGCCCTGGAAGCTACCATGCCTCCCATATCTGGCATGCCTCATAGCTGTATCAGGTATTTGTCAGGGGGGACATCCCACATGGCCATCTTGTGGGGGATGCTGGCTATGCACTGGAGCCGTGGATGATGACTACCATCAGAAATGCACACACACTCATGCAAGAACGCCATAATGAGGTACACGCACAAACCAGAATCATCATAGAGCGTGTGTTTGGGATGCTGAAATCATGGTTCTGGTGCTTGGATACATCTGGTGGAGCCTTGCAGTACTCTCCAGGCACGTGTGCCCACATCGTCATAGTATGTGCCATGCTACATAATATGATCCTGCAGAAGCAGCTGCAGCAGAGACAAAATGGTGAAGCCCCTCATAGCCCACCGCAATTGCCAAGGCCATTACAGGCACAGAGGGATTCAGGCCATGAACACACTGTGCCAGCCCTAGTAGGCAGATGGAGGTGTGCCCAATATGCCTACACCTTGGCAAAGAGGGAACGTACAGCACATACTCTGACAGTGTAGGCCCCTATGGACTGACAGCTCTCCACCTGCACACACAGTAAAATGGATGGCACACAAACATGACCATCTTTAAATTGTAATGTATAAATGGCCCAATGTGTGACTCTTACATAGGCAGCCCTCAAACATTGTAAACACAACAGCCAGCAACACCTGAACAGTACATGAGCCTTACAGCATATGGTGGTGGTGTGCCTGTCACGTTCCCCGCTATATATATATATATATATATATATATATATATATATATATATATATAGATAGATATATATATGTGTACACATATGCATATATATAATACAGATAGAAAGGGCAATAGAGGGATATATGGTGATATAGATGGATTCAGCGATATCTGCAAATATAATAGATAGTTCAATGACATTCATAAGATCTTGGAGGTACAAATAAATAGGATACCACCAACCATGGAATGTGTAACACACCGACATGTGTAACCACGAGGCTAGACCGATAGAACACAGTACCGGAACAGTACATCTGCGAGTAATACTATGATGATATGAAGGGACAGTTAGTCACCGCTGCCGGTGTCACGGTCCACGTAGGTACTGTGTTCAACTGTGTCTGTGAGTGCCGTAGTCTGTGTAAGTGTGTGTTGAGGGTGCCGTGTGCATCTCTGTGTGACTGTAATGTGTGTGTGTGTCCGCAACATGTGTTTGTTAGTGCCAAGTCAGAGGCAGATCAGTACAGTAGGTGTGGGTATAGCTAGCCGTAGGCATACGGTTACTACCTGTCCCACAGTAGGAGGGACAGCCCCACCCTGGGCAGGTGTGTCCTGACATAAAACAGTACAAAGGGCAAATGTCCGAGATGGTAGGACATAAATATGTCCCATATATAATGTAACAGTCGTATTTAATAGTTATGCCTGTATGTAAGAAACTTAAATGTTACATGCAATATGATAAGTAGCCAAAGTCACACAACAATAGGTATGTAGTGAGGATAAAAGTATGTGCTAACCTGTGTACTGACCGTGGCTACGTTTTGGCCTGTAAACACCGCTTTGTGTCCCGCAAGTGTCCAACAATGACCATATGAAAAGGTGGCAACCCATGGCAAACAGGCTATTTTAACAACACAACCACAATGACTGCAAATATCTGGGACAGAAATACAAGGGATAGCCATCACTTACACATATCCCCTGATATATCGCTGCAATTACGGAGGTATACAAGTAGCAAGCTCACCTGCAGACGATATAGAAACCAATTAACAATGGCCCAACATACAATCCCGTAACATAAGTCTACTAACTGTTAGCTCTCTAATTAGGGATGGAGCCCACACACATATATATGGATTATGTAGAAATGCAAGGCCCACAAACCTGTATATGTTACGTACAGCCACCGACATCCCCCACACTAGAAACTAAAGCAATACAGACTGTAATAGCAGCACAAACATCCAGTCAGTCAATTACATCTGCAGAACCCTCAACATACCGTGTGAGAGACACAATTAAAGGCGTCATACAAAATTGCAGGCATTGTATAATGGAACAAACAGCCATGTTACAGGTTTTGATTGCAATACTCCGTTATCAGATGTTGGGATGACAGGTACACCCACATGTTGAAACAAATACTCTACCTGTCACACACAATCCATGGGGGACATGAATCCAAACTATACTTGTCTCCATGCATAGCAGTTGCAGTTACACATAACAAAACACAATACAGACCGTCTCCTCGAAGGTAGGGCAAATAGGCAACGCCCAAGTGGAGAATCCAATTATACCCCACTGTCGCCATGTAATTGGCAAAAGGAGTAGCTGCACAGCTGATATGCAAGTAATTAGTCACTCAGGAACACCAATTGGCGGGATGAATCCACATGTTCCAGGTATCGACGTATATAAGGATGACTTGCCAGACATTCAAACCGTATGCTCATACCGAATAACAGTTGAAACACTGTGAGAGAGAAAGAAACGAAACGCCGTAACAACAACAAGGTATGTAGAATGCCCGATATGTGAGGTTATGTATAGCATGATCTGTATTAATTAGTTTTACTGTATGTATAGCCTGGTTTGCATTAATTAAATGTGTCCGCAATGCATAAAGTGGGGAAAGGTATTTATGTAGTGATGTCTTGCTGAGCATACTAACGCTTGTAGAAACTGTGCGTCCAGCAGTGGGACACAAGGTACACAGCACAGACACCACAAGGGATGCTACATGAGGGCATTAAACAGAACAATGCCATATAACCCGCCGTCAGTGGTAGGGTATGTCCAACAAGGACGTGCCATAGCAGGGGATAGTATATGTTGATATACTGTCACAGCACGCATGTGTATGGGCATATAACATTAATGACATATGTAAGGTGGTCCCGCTGTGCAAGTATGCTTTGCATTATGGGATACTATGTGAAATATGTGTACTGTATAGTATTATAGGTAGATATGACAGATATTCTACACAGCATAACAGGCATATCATGCATACCACAGGTATCATCTATTGGTATGTACAATAACAGGATACATATGGCCTGTAGGTATGGGACATAGTAATAGCATGATAGCTAATCTAAATGGAAGGGCTACCAAGTAACCATGCACAAAGGACATGTAATAGCTTCACAGGTGCATAGTGGGGTACTATGCAGTCTGGCAAGTCCATGTGTAAGCACAACTACAGTGTTCACACTAGTGGCACCTCTCTAGGGTAGTGTCCTGTGAACAGCAGAGCAAGGTGTCACCTGCACCTCTGCACAGTACAGCCACTGCAGTGATCCCAGGCCTACATGTGTCTCCCAACCACCAAGGGAGGTATCACATGAACAGTGCTACTGAGTGTCCCTGCGTGATGTACATAGGACTTATGTTCCACAGCATGGTGAGTGTCCCGTTTAGGAATGTCACCCAGAAGCACATCCCACTCATTGTGGCATGTGTGCACATATCCATAAGCATGTTGCTCACAGTGGCCTCTGCTTATGTCGCGTATGAGGAGTATATCCAGCAATAATGTTGTGGACATGGGCCCTGTCTGATCAGCAGAGGTCACCCCTGAGTATGTAGTATGCAAATGTGTACAGATGTGGTGTCCGTAGTGCAGCCGCATAATTAAACTGTTGGAGCTCAGTAAACGTCACGGCGTGTTAATGTTGTGGCATGTAAAACTGTAGCTGTTGTGTAAGGTACACCCTAAATGGGGTGGTGTACCCTTGAATGTGTGTAGATGTCTTGAGTTCAGAGGTACAATGGGTGCCTATGTACCAGCTACACACCCAGTACAGATAGGTGTGGCCACGTAGAAGGATATCCATGCCACAGTAGCAATACGGTAACCACAGGAGTGGGTGCGACATATGTGTGTACTGCAAACATGTACAATGTGATATGTATGTAGGTGACTACCATCCATGTGATAGTCAGTGGGTGAATGGTGTAATGCAAAGGTGATGTGCATGCACCTTGTGTCATGCAGCTTGATGCCATGATAGTCATATTATGTATATGTCACAGCGACACCCGTATGGTTGGAGTCAGTATCAGCTGGTGGAGCAATCACGGCGCTTGGTATGTAGGGGTTTGAAAGCTAGGCAGGGAAAGTCCACTGTGCTAGCCTGTTCCACAGGGAAGCATATACTGAACATGAGGGGCCCTATGACTGAGGACCATGGTATGCCAAATGTACCTGACATGTAGTAGGTACTATGGTATGCTGGCCTCACTGTGTGTCCTGTCCATGAGCCACATAGCATAACATCCTGAGACACAGGGTACAATGTGCAGGTGGATGTGTATGTTGTCAATACCAGAATGGGGAATGGTGCTGAAAGGCAATGAGAGGACAATGTAGGATGTGTGGACTCCCGTACCATCAGCAACCGCCCTGATAACTGTATGAAAGGAGTCCACCATGTGTAGGGGCCATGCTCTGGCCTTAACAAGCCCAACCTGGGTGGCAGCAAAGGACGGGAGCCCAACAATGTCTCTGTGAATGACGTCCTTGATGATGTGCCCCATAGCCATGCAGAACAGTCCAGTCAGGTGTGTAGGACTATAGTCCCACTCGTGCAACGTGGTGCCACCTGTGTGCAGTGTGATAAATGCTGCTGTGTGCCATTCAGGGGCTACAATGTCTGAAACAAGGCTATTACTGAATATGGTGGCCTAGTGGGGAGACATGTAATTCAGAGGTTGGTGGACATCACAGCCTGGGACGTTTATAGGTTCATAGGTTCATAGGTTTATACTAGGCTATCTGCCCTAAGGCATTCATAAGCCTAGCCCAACGTTTTGTGGCTTACGCCACCCCTTATATGAAAAAATACTGTGCCCATTATTTTGCTGTGCCTCTGTCCAGCAGTGACACAGAGATGATTCCCGGGGTAAACCTACGATCTCCCATCCACCGGTCAAGATTTCTCTTGAACAGAGCCAGCAAGGTGCTCTGCCTCACATGGACCGGGATTTTATTCCGCAGCATAGGAGTCTCTGGTGACAAATCTATCCCTCCAGCATGTCCTATTTATATCCGTGCTGGTTTAAGTCACTTGCTCTAGTGGATCTGGTGGATTTGGATTTTTGAGGTGGAGCATGTCCATTAATTCGGGTTGGACATGGCCTTGTATGTCAGGCACATGTCACCTCTGAGCAGATGGTATGCAACTGAATAGAGCTGGAGTTTCTTCAGTCTGGCAGCATATGACAGATTTTGGATTCCCTTTATCATTTTGGTGAGGAACTTTGGGGTCTCTCAATTGTTGCAGGTGTCAGGTGAGATACATCCCGAATGGGGCATTGTACTCGATCATTGGTCTGATAAGTGAAGAGTACAGGGGAACAATGACCTCACTAGATCTGGATGTGAATCCCTTCATGATCAGGTGGGCAATGTAGAAGGTCTTTCTAACCACTTTAGCAATGTGAGTGTCAAAAGAAAGGCCACTGTCAACCTGGGTCCCCAGGTCCCTGATAACCTCTTCTGTGCTTAGTGGATTGCCACCTATATGGTAGCTTGGGGTTACCTTGTTTTTCCCGAAGGGTATGACTATACATTTTTTGGCGTTTAACTTCAGGCCATGGCTCTGGCACCAGCTGTCTGTTTCCGTGAGTCCCTTCTGAAGGATATCCGTGTCCGATGCACTTTCACTTTGGAAGGTGACATGGGGCCAGTGTCCCAGGACATATAGAGTGTAGGTCAGTACTCTTTAGGTGTGACCACAGGGACACCACAATGTTCATGTATGGATTGTGGCCCTGTAGTGAGTGAGAGGGTGTAATGTCAGCATTGAATCCATCCTCCAGCATGTTGCCAACAACACCTGGGTCTGCAATGTTCCTGAGTGACTGCTGTATGTGACAGCAGATGTGGGTGTCGCCATCAAATACTGACATACCACCATAATGCCTGGTGGTACACCCCGGAATGTGTGGCAGTCATGTTTACATAGCTAGTCTTGGAGTATGTGATGAGGGACCCTGTGGCCCCACCACAGCTGACCAGTGAGCCACCCCACACATGGGAATGTACACCACTGTGCAACAGCCTACACCTGTTGTTGTACATCATATGTCCATGGAACATGACCACCAGAGTGGCGTCTGTTATCTGGTGTGTACCATCATGGCTCTGTCTGGAATATCATGATCCATGCAGTTGTGTACATGTTAATGAAGTGCACTGGGGTATGTGTCAGCATTTGTATGTGCACTGTCCATCTGCACGGGTGTCATGATGTTAACAACCGCTGTCAGCAGACGTCTGTAGTAGGTGTTGTAGTACACATGTACTGTGTATGCTGTGATGGGTGTGTTGCCGGGATGTGGCTAACAAGGTCGATTAGCATATGTTTGGAATCCACCAATGAGGGGATAACCCCAGGTGTGTAACACCAGTCACATGGTGGTAGTGTTCATGCCAAGGGTAATGTAGGTCTTGGAGGTGGTGTGTATGGGTTGATCCAGCAGAGCGGAGGGTATGACTCATGGATGTGTCGGTACATGAGTGGCTATCCCAGTGAAGTGTGGGGTAGTGTCAGTCACACATCAGTAGTAGCTGTCTGAGGCCCACTGTCCACTATACCAACATAGAAGGTATGTTACCCATGGGGTATGATGTTGACTCTGTCGCTTGTTACAATGTGTATAGCGGTCCCGGACACAGTTAGTTGCACGTGGAGCACCTCTGATGCATTGTGCTAAGTAACTTGCCAGGATGTGTGCAAAACATAGTGGGATATGGGAACCCCTCAGCTGTGGGTGTGCCGGTCCAGGTATGTGCTGAAAGGTATGGTCTGTCTATAACCTGTCATTGCAAGTGTGCTCTGCAGAGCCTAGAGGCGGGTCCCAGTCACTGCAGAGATGTTGGAGTGGTGCATTATAAGGTGTGCCTTGCCTGCGTGCATCACAGAGGAAGATGCAAGCATTGTGTCACATGACCCCATGTCGTGCCTGCCAGTTACCGCCCTGCCGGTGACAGTTATTGGAAACTGTGCAAGACAGGCAGTATAGAAGCAGCAAGAGCCTTACATGTGAGCTCTACTCCCAGGGCTGACAGGTGCAAGTCATCTGTGCCACAGCATTGTGTTTGACCAGGACAGTCATAGCGGACAGATACCACATGTCTGTGGAATGACAATAGGAGCATAGGCAACTGTTGAAGTGACACAGTCAGTCATTGTACAGTGGTATCGTGTCCGGACGAATGCAAAATGCTCCCCAGGGCTAGGCCCACACCTCAGGGCTATAAGACTGGTGAGCTATTGCATGTCCCTGCACACGTAGTCTGTGAAGTGGCATCACATGGCAGTCACACTAACATGGATAATGACAGTCATATCGTACCTGGTGAGGTGTGGCATGGGTACATAGGTTATGTTGCAGAAGCAGTTACCCGACAGCAAGATGTAAGCGACTAACGCCTTGTGTAGCCTGATGTGTGGAACTGCAGTGTGACTCCCTACAGAGTCAGCTATGACTGGTGTGTTGTGAATGTTATAACTCACTATTGGCTGTATGTGATGGGCACACATGAGTCTGTGGGCTATAAGCTGGTGATGTTGTCTTCCATGATGGGGGCTACCTCTGGTGCCTACAGTGAGGATGGAGACGTACTGCACAAGTTGTCCTCGTAGGTGTGGCCAGTGGTGTAGATCATGTGAGACTATGTGATGGGTGGGGTGTGTTGCGAATGTTACACATCCCCAAATGACTGTCAGGTGCAGTCAGGGTTGGTGACAGCATTACCCCTAGCCATAGCTGTCAACCTCCTGTCCCCAAACTGAGGAACATTAGCCCTCATACTGTGTGACAAATGGGCAAAACGTGGAACACTTACAACTGGCTTACTAACAGCTTCAACTAGGAAGGGCATATGATGGCTAAAATAGGCTGGTCTTACATATAAAAAAGATATTCCAATGAATTAATATGATTTCCATCTATTTAGCCATGGCTAGCAGGTAAACAATTTGCAACAATGAATGTGTGACAGACCCTTCCAATGTGGAACCTTGAGGAACATGCACCTTTTAGAACCCCAAATGAGGTATGTTCCTCGTAATGAGGTACACCTGAGAGCTATGCCCCAGCACAGCTGCAGAAGTGCACCCCCCACAGGCTGCTGTAGTGCCGTATGTTGGGAGGTGAGCATTGAATGTGTACATGAGACAATTGCTCTATTGCCACATGTACGACATATCCCTCATATAGACAGGCAGTAGCACTGGTACGTGACAGTTGGACATGCCTGTATATACAACCATGTGCCACAGGATATGTACGTTACGTGTATACAACAGCTGGCGTACCTTAAGCAAGCTGGGAAGTGTAGGACAGCCAGTGTACCTGTGGGAAATGGTGTGGAATGGGCGCTATAGTAATCAGTAGCTCATGACATGCTCACAAGTTCTGAACAAGTGCCTAGCATGACCATACAATACAGATAGGGTGTTGGATAATATCAATCCACAAGTGGTGATGACAGTCGTTTAGGGTGGCACCGCACTATAACTCTGCTGAGTATGGTTTGCATGTCCATGAACCATTAGCACTGTAGATGTTAGCAGTACAGATGTACAAGACAGCATGGATATTTGATTACAAATATCTTTGCATGTCACAGGAGTGTTCCACCAGTGGCCTGTTGACAGACTCACAACTACAAAAGGTGCAAGAGTGACATGTGCACAGCACACCAGTGCCAGCTACAGTAGAACAGGGTTAATGTGTTGTACCCCACCCTCATTGTAGCCCATACCACACAGACAAATGTTAGGCATCTGTGTATGTAAGGCTGTGAATGGCCATGACCTATCAGTATAGCTGTGTCAGTGTTGTGAACAACATACAGAATGGGCTGTGTGGGTGAGGTGTGTGACATATGTGCACAGTCTGATGGATGATACCAGCAGTGTCACCGCTAGGTGAACATCCCTGTACCCATAAACTACTACCTAGGCTGTGGTCAACATTATGGACACTGTGTAAGGGATGGTGCTGTGCAGTGCACCCCCTGACATGGTGACATCTCCAGGCCCCTTAGGTAGTCATATGAGGTACCCATGTCATGTCAGGTTGCCATCCATGAGCACGGAGATCACTGGACAGGCATATACAGCACTGTGGTGACCAATATTGGATCACATGCCACCTGTAAGGGGTAATGGCTATGCATGGATGTGCGATACCAGCCTTCACAATCCACACCTCCACTATGCAGCATGCTGTCTACCTTGCAGAAGGACATTTGTTACACCATAATGATGGACATGCTACATGTCCATATCCTGATCTATATGACATATGTCATGGACAGTCACCGTCCTAGTACTAGGATCACCACAGGCTGGACAGATCCCTGTGCCATATATGTGACATACTCCCGCCATACCATGCAACCCTGTCCATCAAAGCTGCACATGTCATCCCAGTCATACATGGTGTGATGGCCGCATGGTAGATGTACTATCAACTGACTGGATCAGTAATGTGGCACTGATGCACCTTGTGGTGGCACAATGGCTGTCTGTTACAGCTTGGAAACCGTGCCCGCACATGCTATGGTTGATAACCATCCCTGCGAATGTCATCTGACTAGCCATTGTCCCATGTCTATCACATGTGCAATACAGGCGATCCGTGGCAGGATGTTGAACAGTTGTACAGTGCTGTGTAGATGTATATGGCAAAACACATGCATGTACAGGTGTCCATGCATATGTGTGCATTGTCACTGCTCAAGTCCATTACGGCTGTGTCTGTGTTGATATGTGACATATACACAGCATCCAGGTCAACAGTAGTACCGTGGACACATCGAGGCATGTACAGATAGATAAGAACACAAGTGCAGGCAAATAGACATGCCCACAGCAAGACAGCATTTACATGGAGTATGAACACTGTAATGAGGTGACACATATATATGGTGATGATATCCAATGCATAATGGGTGTGACATGTGTGACACAAACACGTCAGTCATGTCAGTGTCATGATGCTTTGCAAAGATAACTGTGCAGATGTAGTAGATGTCATAGAAATGTATGTGCAGCAGTATCTCTGTACATCTCTGAAACTGTGACCGGTCACCATCATTATGTCTTACAGATAATGCCCCGTACACGCCTCCCAGCATACACCCGCCAGGAGGATGATGTCCTCATCCCACAGCTCCATGACAACTATGACTTGTTGTTTAGCCATGTGCCACAGCATGGCCAGCAGCAGGATGACCTGTGGCAGGATCTACGCAGGAGGGCGAACAATGTGGGTGGCCATAACCGCACCTACCAGCAGGTGCGCAGACACTGCACGGATCTGATACGACATGCAAAACAGCGTGCCACTGCAATCGCCAGGGAACAAGGTGGAACAGGTGGTGGGCCACCAACCCAGCCCCCACTCACACACACCGAGGAGCTACTGGCCAGTCTGGGGACACCCAGGGAACAGCATCCAGAAACACTAGCTGCCATCATGGAGGTAGGTGTCTCCCAACCAATGAGCCTGGAGTTGCCTGGTAAGTCAGTACTGCACATATGGCTATTATATCCCATGTAGTTGCATGTGTCACTGTACATTATGTAAAGTAACAACATATGCAAGGTATGTGGACACACATGCTGCATACTACAGTATTTACGTTGTGTATGCACACGTGCATACTATATGCTATTACACAGGTGAATGTGTTCACATGCACAGTGCAACCTGTGGCTGTCTTACAGTCATGGATAATGTTCATACTGGTGTGTCACCCCTATACAGGTACCTCTGGCATGCTGCACAGACATGGGTCCATTGCAGGTGAGACTGTCATCAGTATCAGGCATGTTACAGTGTAGATCTATTTGCCATGTGGCCAGCTAACACTTGCACACCTGATGTTTGTTCCAGTCATGATATGCAGGTCACACCACCCTTCATTCACACGCCACCCATGTGCAATATATACAAATGTAATGATACACTGACTTGAAACCACAGTACTTGTCATTGCAACATGTGTGGTCAGCTGTGCATACAATGGTGGAGGTGTTCTACAATGGAAGCATATGTAGTATGCATTGGAACAACATGTGTGGTATGCACACAGTACCACACAGTGAGCTGTGATATGGGCAGCCCACAGGTGTCACCATTGTGTCATATGCCCCTGCATTGGGTGCACACATTGTGATGTGCCACCTGACATGTCCCAGACATGCAGTGTTCTGTCTGCAATATTGTCACACTATCGCATGACCTATACCCCACATACCAAACATACAACCCGTTGTCTGGATAGCCCTGTGGATTGTGACATATCTGACATCTATGGGTGTATGTCATATGGGACAACACAGACATATGGAAAAGATGCCCATCACACACAATTGGCCAACACATGTGCACACATGGCCATGGGGGATGGCCAGAGACATGTAGCCACAAGGTACTTGGGATGTGTATACATCTGTTGCACATTGTCCACACATGATCCAATTATAGCCTTAGTTGACTGATTCTACAGTTGATGTGGTACACTGGACAAACTAAAAGCCTGTGCACAGCTACTGGAGGTGTCACTGAAGTCTACCATATACGATCTGTTGAACATCACGACTGTGTTGCAGTTATGGCTATGCAATGTGTACATATTATGCATTCTACAGCAGCATAGATGCCTCATGTTGACATGCAATGGCACAGTGTCTGTACTTCACACTGTATTGCAATGTAGACAGCTCACACTACCCTCCCATGCTCATGCACATTTGCTAAACATGCATTCTATCTGTAGGGCATACACACAACACTGTAATGTGAAGCCCATTATGATGCTGTACATGTGTCAGGACACCATTGTGTCAAACATGTATGCATGTTAATGCACATGTCAGCAGATTACATGTCAAGGTCACGTCAGCCATGTGTACTGTTATCCTGTTCTGGGCCACATGGTGTATCACGGGGATGCATGCAAACTACCATGATTGTGTGAACTGCATGGCTACTGATATGACACCTGCTTGCTGTAGTGTGCACCCCAGGGAGGTATGCTTACTAACACTATAAATGTCTGAGCTGCATGCCCTCTGCTGTATCGCAGGCATGTTGCATGACATCTGAAAAATCACATGCATGGTGTGTCTGTGTATGTGTCTGTGTTTGTGTGTGTTTGGGTCTGTGTTTGTGTGTGTGTGTCTGTGTTTGTGTGTGTGTGTCTGTGTGTGTCAGTGTGTGTCTGTGTGTGTGTCTGTGTGTCTGTGTGTGTGTCTGTGTGTGTGTCTGTGTCTATTGTACTTTACAGTATTTCTTTGCAATCACAGGTGATGTAGGTGCGTTACCCTCCTGCGGTCCATCTGATGTTAGTGTCCCCACAGATACTAGCGGTGATGAACACATGCATGAGGTACAGGCAGGGTTGTCAGGGGCTGAATCTGTGCCAATGGTTACCATCCCAGCTATGTCCCCTCTTCCCCGCACGCAGTTCAGCTGCCAACACATACCGCATCACCAGTGGCCGTAGAGGAAGGACAGTCAGCATCTGTTAGCGTGGAACAGGAACGTGTGGTGGCTACAGAAGGTGTGTCTACACACCATGGTGTCAGTGTAATGACTGCAGATGTGCCACACTGGTATGTGGCCGGTGCTGCTCGTAGGAGGAACTTTGGCAGACATGCACTTGCAGGACAGAGCGCAGCAGCTGGTATCACCAGACGCATGTTCCAGACTGTAATGGTGGCATAGGCACGTGCTGAATGGCATAACAGAGAAGGGCAGAGGCTGCAGAGGGCTGCTATCCATACCCTAAATTACATCATCCAGGCATTGGCAAATGCTCAACAGCAGATTGCTAATGTTCTGGATAGGCGATTAGGTGAAATGGTCGGAATCCTTGACCGAGGCATGGCAATCTGAGAGCGGGAGCTGTCTGTGCTAGAACACCTGATAGGAGTGAGGCGTAGGCCACGTGGACGTAGGCCAGCAACACCAGCTAGTGTAGGTTGACGTGAGCGTGCCACCTCACATGCCCGGTCCCATAGTGCCGGTAGCAGTAGCAGTGCAGCTGGTGCTGCGCTGTCAACACCAGGACACAGCAGGCCATGTGGATGGCCTTGGATGGTCTCAGCGGGGACACAGTTCCAGCGGACATGTGTCGTCGGACAGTAGCCACTCTGTACCTCCACCTGGTAGTGCCCGTGCAACCCCAGGCAGGCACAGGTCACGTGGCCATGGACGGACACAGTGAGCTGTACAACCTGTTCTGTACAATCTGGGGCTGTCAATTATACCCCATGTAGGCCTCACAAATGGCAGAACTGTGTACACACATACATGCACACAGCAAACACAACTGTAGGGCTCCACAGCATCCACATGCATTCTGCACAGACACGTCCAGTCAACTCACCGGCCCTTACACACACACATGATGTTATCCATTGATGCAGCCTATGCCCCTGGCAAACATATCACCCTGTGCATATGATGAAGCCTGTGCCGCATCCCTGTCATCCACACCATCGGTGCAGGGTTATGCACAAATATTCTGATGCACAGGGTGAACAGCATAGTGAGAGGTGTATGTAATATTACCTGTGTATGCATAGTGAGGCATGTGTATGTTGCAGTGTTTGTGTGTGAATACTGAGAGAAGTGTATGTGACATAGGTTGTGTACTGTCGACATGCACCAGTCATACCATGTAGTGCAGGTGCAGCATGCATTGTGATGTGTTCACGGTATGTGTCTCGGTTACATCTGTAGCACCATGTTGGTTGTGATACCCTGGTTCCCTCCTATGGTGTACTTGCATGTGCCTACAGGTAGCAGTGTTTGCAGTCCCCCATGTGTAACTGTGGATTACTCACAAGCACATCTGGCAATATCAGCATGCTACATGTACCCTCAACCTGATTGTCGGACACACCAACATGACACACATGTCCGCATATATACTGCACCTGACACATGTGGTTGGTGCCACAGGCTACACTGGACAGAGACGTGACATAAATAGCAGGACACATTACAGGTATGGTGACATGGTGCAGGGGTTGTACACAGCAGCCTGGCCAATGATGATGTGAGATGTCACTTGGTAGCTGGAGGCCACACTGTGCAGCAGTAGGACCCTTTAACAGTATGGGAACATGGCCACATTCATGGGGTGTACACCACTATAATGCACACCCCATATAGTGCAGGTGGGGACCCTTGCCTGTGTGGTCATCACCCTCACAGTACTATGCACCCACATGACGTGTCACAGAGAAGGGACATGCACAGGTAGCCAGTATGGCTGGGACCTATGGCATCAACAGGGTTGTGCAATGCATCACCATTATGGGTTAGTCACCACGTGGGGTTAGTGATCATTTCCCACCGTATATTAGCATACACCCTCACACCAAGCACCAGACATACATACAGACACACACACACACTGTGGTGACCACACATGTGTATATGGAAAGCCGGCGTGTGTGATGCACCTCACCGGCCGACGTCATGCTTCCCACACTGACGTATATACAGATCTCTACAATAGTGTGCAGGGATGTGTAGCAACTGGGACATATTCCCCGCGATATGTGGCATCCCTGGTCACACATTCGGACACACATGGCAGTGCTGGGAATGATACACCTGCCATATGATGACACGTTTGATAGACATGCAGCGGTATTGATTGCATTATGTGTACCAATGCTATATCTGGCAAATGTGCTGCTATATGCACATGGGATGTTGTAGGTGTTACAGGTGCCATGTGACATATAGTTGTTAACACCTGACCGCTGTGTATGCATTATGTCAGCACCGTCACGTAACAGTGACATAGCGTACTGTTTGCACATGGCATGATAGGATGGTGTGTGACACAACTGTGAGCCACCCCCTGCACACATACATCTAGACAGGTGGTTCACCACATTATGTACACACATCCCTCCATACGTGCTGTTTGTATGTCACCGTATACAGGTGTCAATGATGGGTCTGCATTGCGTCTGCATGTCATAGGTAGGTGCAACTATGTTACGGACATCGGCCACTGCACATGCATGGTTGCTGCATGCACAGTACAGATGTCACATGTGTCTCCTGTTGCCATGTTTGTATGCATTGCTATTGTTGGACATGTGTGTTGACATACATAACACATGGACTGCGGTATATCACGGGTGTCACAGGTGACCAGTACAAGGGTATGTGTCCCGGTCAACACTGCTACCCCCTGTAGTGTGAGCATTCAACAGACATGGGCCCACCTTCCATTCACGTGTGTAGCATTGATTAGGCCAGTGTTATGTACAAGGTACATCAAAGGTTATGTATGTATGTGTTGTGTGTGCAGTCCATGCACACATCCACACAATCACATGTATGACATACCCAGATGTGTGTTCATTGGTGTACAGCAACAGTCAGGTGTCACAGCTGTGTAAGGGCCATGGTATGTCTTGAGCCGACCTGTTCATGTATACTGGTATCATTGCAATGCATAACACCTGTTGGATCCCTGTTAGTACATGTGTACTCTGCACAGCTAGTGTACACCGCTGTACAGCCCAGTGGTCATGTGTCACATGGTGTTGTGGGACTGTAAGGCTGTGTAGTGCTGCACCGACGACATGGTGCTGACTTGACAGCTACAGTGTACACTGCAGTGTGTACGTGTGTGACCTGCACCTGTGACAGCTGTGATGGCAGCTGTGTGTGTACAGGTCACTGCATGTGTGACCGCCCTGTGCGTGAGGACAGTTATACCTTACTGTGCCCTTCTGTGTGTACACTCCATCTGCATGCAAGATGGCCCTTTGCAACAGCTAAGTGTGTGAGCATGCCCAGTACGCCGTTGTGTAGATGGACACACAGTACATTCCACACTGCGCCCTTCCATGATTAGACTCCGTGTGCATGCAAGTCGGCCCTTTGCAACTGCTAAGTGTGTGAGCATGCCCAGTACGCCGTTGTGTAGATGGACACACAGTACATTCCACACTGCGCCCTTCCGTGATTAGACTCCGTGTGCATGCAAGATGGCCCTTTGCAACTGCTAAGTTTGTGAGCATGCCCAGTATGCCATTGTGTAGATGTACACACAGTACATTCCAAACAGACATGTGATACTAAGTGTGTGGGCATGGCCATTGACATCCTGTATAGCCATGGTGGTCATCCAGGCAACAGATGTCCAATTTCAATGTCATGATGGATGCCTACATTGAGCACACTGGTTGATCTCTTGAAGGGTGTACTGTCTGTGGTGCATCCCATATTTATTTAGTGTTGTAGTGCTCCATAGATATTTAGTTGGCCCGATGACAGCACTGCCGTGTTTGTGTACATCTACCTTGGGACAGTAATATGCTTTCAGACCACTCACTCTCTAAACATTCCCTATCGGCATCTTTGCCTTTGCGGATGATGTCACCCACCTAGAAGTATGCCTCTGGGAGTGCTGTGTTCAGTAATCTCAGTAGCGCGTTCTGTAAATGCGTAACGCTGTAGTGTGTTAGAGTAGGTAGGTGTATGTTCAACTCCCGGCCCTTCCAAGTGTGTGTGTGTATGTATGTGTATTTCCAACTGCCTGGGGACACAGTAATGCTTTTAGATGCCTCACAACACATACATTCCCTATCGGCGTCTTTGCTTTTGCAGATGATGTCACTCACCTAGAAGTATGCCTCTGGGAGTGCTGTGTTCAGTAATCTCGGTAGCACATTCTGTAAATGCGTAATGCTGTAGTGTGTTAGAGTAGGTAGGTGTATGTTCAACTCCCGGCCCTTCCAAGTGTGTGTGTGTGTGTGTGTGTGTGTGTGTGTGTGTGTGTGTGTGTGTTTCCAGCTGCCTGGGGACACAGTAATGCTTTTAGATGCCTCACAACACATACATTCCCTATCAGCATCTTTGCCTTTGCGGATGATGTCACCCACCTAGAAGTATGCCTCTGGGAGTGCTGTGTTCAGTAATCTCGGTTGCACGTTCTGTAAATGCGTAATGCTGTAGTGTGTTAGAGTAGGTAGGTGTATGTTCAACTCCCGGCCCTTCCAAGTGTGTGTGTGTGTGTGTGTGTGTGTGTGTGTGTGTGTGTTTCCAGCTGCCTGGGGACACAGTAATGCTTTTAGATGCCTCACAACACATACATTCCCTATCGGCGTCTTTGCCTTTGCGGATGATGTCACCCACCTAGAAGTATGCCTCTGGGAGTGCTGTGTTCAGTAATCTCGGTAGCGTGTTCTGTATATGCGTAATGCTGTAGTGTGTTAGAGTAGGTAGGTGTACGTTCAACTCCCGGCCCTTCCAAGTGTGTGTGTGTGTGTGTGTGTGTGTGTGTGTGTGTGTTTCCAGCTGCCTGGGGACACAGTAATGCTTTTAGATGCCTCACAACACATACATTCCCTATCGGCGTCTTTGCCTTTGTGGATGATGTCACCCACCTAGAAGTATGCCTCTGGGAGTGCTGTGTTCAGTAATCTCAGTAGCGCGTTCTGTAAATGCGTAATGCTGTAGTGTGTTAGGGTAGGTAGGTGTATGTTCAACTCCCGGCCCTTCCAAGTGTGTGTGTGTGTCTGTGTATGTGTTTCCAGCTGTCTGGGGACATAGTAATGCTTTTAGATGCCTCACAACACATACATTCCCTATCGGCGTCTTTGTCTTTGTGGATGATGTCACCCACCAGGAAGTATGCCTCTGGGAGTGCTGTGTTCAGTAATCTCAGTAGCGCATTCTGTAAATGCGTACTGCTGTAGTGTGTTAAAGTAGGTAGGTGTGTGTTCAACTCCCAGCCCTTCCAGGTGTGTGTGTGTGTGTGTGTGTGTGTGTGTGTGTGTGTGTGTGTGTGTGTTTCCAGCTGCCTGGGGACACAGTAATGCTTTTAGATGCCTCACAACACATACATTCCCTATCAGCATCTTTGCCTTTGCGGATGATGTCACCCACCTAGAAGTATGCCTCTGGGAGTGCTGTGTTCAGTAATCTTGGTAGCACGTTCTGTAAATGCGTAATGCTGTAGTGTGTTAGAGTAGGTAGGTGTATGTTCAACTCCCGGCCCTTCCAAGTGTGTGTGTGTGTGTGTGTGTGTGTGTGTGTGTGTGTTTCCAGCTGCCTGGGGACACAGTAATGCTTTTAGATGCCTCACAACACATACATTCCCTATCGGCGTCTTTGCCTTTGCGGATGATGTCACCCACCTAGAAGTATGCCTCTGGGAGTGCTGTGTTCAGTAATCTCGGTAGCATGTTCTGTATATGCGTAATGCTGTAGTGTGTTAGAGTAGGTAGGTGTACGTTCAACTCCCGGCCCTTCCAAGTGTGTGTGTGTGAGTGTGTGTGTGTGTGTGTGTGTGTGTGTGTGTGTGTGTGTGTGTCTGTGTGTTTCCAGCTGCCTGGGGGCACAGTAATGCATTTAGATGCCTCACAACACATACATTCCCTATCGGCGTCTTTGCCTTTGTGGATGATGTCACCCACCTAGAAGTATGCCTCTGGGAGTGCTGTGTTCAGTAATCTCAGTAGCGCGTTCTGTAAATGCGTAATGCTGTAGTGTGTTAGGGTAGGTAGGTGTATGTTCAACTCCCGGCCCTTCCAAGTGTGTGTGTGTGTCTGTGTGTGTGTTTCCAGCTGTCTGGGGACATAGTAATGCTTTTAGATGCCTCACAACACATACATTCCCTATCGGCGTCTTTGTCTTTGTGGATGATGTCACACACCAGGAAGTATGCCTCTGGGAGTGCTGTGTTCAGTAATCTCAGTAGCGCATTCTGTAAATGCGTACTGCTGTAGTGTGTTATAGTAGTTAGGTGTGTGTTCAACTCCCAGCCCTTCCAGGTGTGTGTGTGTGTGTGTGTGTGTGTGTGTGTGTGTGTGTATATATATATATATATATATATATATATATATATATATATATATATATATATATATCTTATGTATGTGGATATTAGCACTATTGAATGTGCTGCATTGTCTGTACATGTTCACCTTGGATGTATCTGAACGTGCTATGGCTCTGTGATAGTGCACATACTGTGTGCTGTAGTGATCCTGGGTTATAGTTGTGTAGTGACCAGTTATTTTGTTGCTGGGTATTACCAGGGACATTGAAAACAATGATAGTACAGCACCTTTAAACAGTCATGTGCACATCTCAGCAGCAGTCAGCAGTGGTTATTACTTTGGAGGATGACTATGGCTCATATACCTATGTATTACATGGCAATACTATGCAAATCAGGTTAACATTACTGACACCCGTTCATCCACAGGTTGTGATTCAGATCCCATGTATGTACGTGTATACATTACCAGGTGCAGGACTGGACTATGGTTGAATGCATGGAGGGGTGTCCATGGCCAGGAATGGTGATCTGTACAGCCTGGCAGGTACAGTCTGTGACTGTCCGACAACCTCCAGTATATGGCTGACACATGCTGAAACAGTGTACATGCAGAGACACACATAAAACAAACAGCTAGGGATAACACATACACACACACACATTGCATCAACATCGGGCCATGCAAAACCTGTTGTCCCTCACACACACACAAATGCATACATGTTGATTGGCTGGTTCACTGACAGGCTCTGGAAAAGAAACTACATACCCTGTGCATATGATGACACCTGTGCCACCTCTTGTAATGTGTAACATTGATACAGGTACAGACTAACATGGTGCTGATGCACAGGGTGGCTTCATAGCACTGTAATAATGTTACAATGTTGTTAACACAAAGTGTGATTTTCTTCTAGGTGTATGTAAGCAGGCATGATACATTCCAGCTATGATCATCAATGTAGTATAGTGTACATCACTGTTAATTCTGAAGATGTATTATCCATCCATGTGCCATTTGACTGACGTGTGTAGTATTGGCAGCATGTGTTACAGAATGTGCAGTACATGTGTGATGTGTGTAGTACAGATTTACAGGTATCTATATGTGAACATGGTGAAGATGCACTGTCTGCATCTACATGTATAGTGGACACATTGGAATGGTGACATGCCCTGTATTTCACGCTGTTAACATGTCATACTTTCTATTGGTGGCCAGTATGCATTATACTACACATATTGTTGTACTTGTCTACACATGTGTGATTGCTATGGTTTTACACGGTGCTGTGGGTGATACTGTTACTATCTGTCATAGTTTTGCATTATGGTAGTAGACACGACCTCAACAGTCTGAATGACCAATTGTTATATATCTTCACAACTGATCCACACATGTAGGACACACAGTAGCATGTGGATCCTACATGTACTATACTATACCAGTTTGCACTGGTATTGACTGCCACACATTGCTGGGACCATTACTGTTTGACATGTAGCCATGTTAGTTACAAGCAAAAACAATAGGGATATTCCTGTCCACATCTGGGAATTCATACTGTGGCCTAGAATGCATTCTGCACATGACACAGTTAGTCCACACAAGGGTATCATACAGACAGATACGTGTTATCCAACCCATGCTGTACACCTATAAGGCTAAACAGAGTCAGTTATCCACATTTACTATGCATACTTTACCAACAGTAACACATAGGTATTGCACCCCAATATGTATAATGGGTAACAATGTGTACAAATAGATATGTGCTATGTCATTTGTCATTTGATATTTGCATTTACAATGGTATTGTGAAGTACATCACTGTATCACATATGCAATGAGAGTTCTGCATGCATATCCCTATAGCTATATATCACTATATATAGCTATATACAGCTATATCACTATAGCTAGGGATAACACATACACACACACACATTGCATCAACATCGGGCCATGCAAAACCTGTTGTCCCTCACACACACACAAATGCATACATGTTGATTGGCTGGTTCACTGACAGGCTCTGGAAAAGAAACTACATACCCTGTGCATATGATGACACCTGTGCCACCTCTTGTAATGTGTAACATTGATACAGGTACAGACTAACATGGTGCTGATGCACAGGGTGGCTTCATAGCACTGTAATAATGTTACAATGTTGTTAGCACAAAGTGTGATTTTCTTCTAGGTGTATGTAAGCAGGCATGATACATTCCAGCTATGATCATCAATGTAGTATAGTGTACATCACTGTTAATTCTGAAGATGTATTATCCATCCATGTGCCATTTGACTGATGTGTGTAGTATTGGCAGCATGTGTTACAGAATGTGCAGTACATGTGTGATGTGTGTACTACAGATTTACATGTATCTATATGTGAACATGGTGAAGATGCACTGTCTGCATCTACATGTATAGTGGACACATTGGAATGGTGACATGCCCTGTATTTCACGCTGTTAACATGTCATACTTTCTATTGGTGGCCAGTATGCATTATACTACACATATTGTTGTACTTGTCTACACATGTGTGATTGCTATGGTTTTACACGGTGCTGTGGGTGATACTGTTACTATCTGTCATAGTTTTGCATTATGGTAGTAGACACGACCTCAACAGTCTGAATGACCAATTGTTATATGATATCTTCACAACTGATCCACACATGTAGGACACACAGTAGCATGTGGATCCTACATGTACTATACTATACCAGTTTGCACTGGTATTGACTGCCACACATTGCTGGGACCATTACTGTTTGACATGTAGCCATGTTAGTTACAAGCAAAGACAATAGGGATATTCCTGTCCACATCTGGGAATTCATACTGTGGCCTAGAATGCATTCTGCACATGACACAGTTAGTCCACACAATGGTATCATACAGACAGATACGTGTTATCCAACCCATGCTGTACACCTATAAGGCTAAACAGAGTCAGTTATCCACATTTACTATGCATACTTTACCAACAGTAACACATAGGTATTGCACCCCAATATGTATAATGGGTAACAATGTGTACAAATAGATATGTGCTATGTCATTTGTCATTTGATATTTGCATTTACAATGGTATTGTGAAGTACATCACTGTATCACATATGCAATGAGAGTTCTGCATGCATATCCTCCAAGGTGGTTGTACAACTATGATGAATGTCCATTATTGACATACTTTGCTGTGTTTGAACTGTTCTGCAGTATTACACATACATGAACAGTCACTCACACTATGTATATAAACTGTCGTGTGTGTGTGTGTGTGTGTGTGTGTGTGTGTGTGTGTGTGTGTGTGTGTGTGTGTGTGTGTGTGAGACACAGATGACCTAGGTCACAGACAATTCTGATACATGTAGTTGACAAGTGCGGTAATGCTCCACCAGATGTGTCCAGGCACCAGAACTGTGACTTGAGCGACACAAACACATGCTAAAGTAAGGTTTCTGTATGTGCGTGTGCCTCATTATGGCATTCCTGTTCATGTGTGTGTGCATTTCTGATGTGTGTCATCAGCCACAGTTAAACTGCACATCCGGCATTCCCCACTAGGTGACCATGAGGGTTGTCCCCATTGCCAAATGTTTTGTACAGCTGCGTCAGATGACACATATCGGAAGCATTGCAGCTTCCAGGGCATCCAGCACACACATTCATTATTATGGGCTGGCCATCACACACAAACCGCCACTTCATGGAGGGGAAGCCCTTGTGCATGATGTAGGCCCTACCACACTCACTGGCTGGTGCTTTGATGCATATGTGCGTGCAGTGTATTGCACACAGTACTTAGGGTATTCCACTATTGTGTGGAAACGACACATATTGCTGCCCAATACCTTACGGGAATTGGGGATATATACATCATCACTGACATGTGCTGACATGGCATTCATGAACTGGTGCAGTACCCTGGATGCTGATGTTTGTAAAATCCACATCATATCACCCGTTGATCTCTGGAAGGTACCCGTTGCTGGTATCCTTAGGGCAACACATACCTTGGTTTCCACTGGGATAGGTTTCCCTCTGTTGGTTCTGTGTGTGAGATATGGCCTGCACAGATCCACAATCTTCTGAAGGAGGTCTCTGTCCACTCTATAGCGCTCTACTATCTCCAGCTCATGTAGCCCCTGGTAGGTTACCCTGTGCCTGCACACTCCTCTCCGTCTACTCACTGTGTGATGCTGAGCAGCATTCACATTGGCACAACCCTCCACATGTTGCATATGTTGACGTATAATAGCAATGGCAGCCCCTAACATTATGTTGTCTCAGTTAAACTTTTACAGTTTGCACTTCTCTTAGTATACTACAGTGTTGCAGTGTGTCTGAGAAAAACATGATGGACTACTGTTTGTAGAGTTGTACGTGCTGTGCTGTGCTGGCCTACTGTACTGGCTGTGTAATATACTCAGTCTGATTTTTTTCACCTGCTAGCTGTGGTAGTTCTCCTTGGTTAACTTATTGCTATTTGTTTACTTTCCTTTTCACTGTTTGTGTCCACAGTGAGCGGTGCCGTGCATAGGAGCACAGTGAAGTGCATATCCGCTTCCACGTGCACACACAGGCTTATACATGCGTACAAACACTTACACTGGCTTACACAACATTACACGGGCTTCAACAATCTTACAGTAGCTTACTCATTCTTCAAGTCGCGCACACGGGCTGACACACATGCACACATGCTTACTCGGGCTTACAGGCTTGCACGGGCGCAAACACACTTCACCAGGTTTGCAAGGAACTTCAGTGATATCCATGGCGTACACCGTCAGTTTACTGACTTTACCTAGGTTAATCATAACATGCCTCTTCCACTGATGAGTCACTGACAGCAGACATGTGACACACTGCTCCAATAAGATTACAATGTTTTATACATACACACTCATGATGTCATCTATCTTCTACGCTGATAGTCCCCTTAACCTACTCTTACACTGTAGAGGCTTGGCCCATATGGCATGACAAATTGTGCTTCACTATCCTCAGCCTCAATTGCATAGGATTGCCTACTAATGCTTGGTTACATCTCTGAGTGTGCGCTTCCACACATAGCAACCACTACTCAGTAGCCATGTTGTCTTCAGCTTGCCATTCACCTGCATGACGCAATAACTTTTAACTGACATTACAATTTGTATGTATATTTTACATATTTGTCTTGTTTTGTATGCACAGCTGCATGCACCTGCGCTACGCTTAAACACCGGAGATCGGGGAGGACAACTAGAGTTTTATTAATTTCCAATGGGAATACATGCCACTGGCCTTATATTTGGCCATTGGCATGCTTCTTCAACTAAACCATCCTTTATTTGCAGATGACATTGCTCCGTTTAGCTACTTGCAGAACGTTACTCGGTTAACATCCGTGTACATTTCTGCACATACCTCTACTCTTGCACGGACAGCTTACTGTTTCATGTATCGCATATTTTACATCATTTGCATAGCTTTCACCTACAAATGGGGTAATTTGCATATCCTAACATTGTCCGTAACGTTTTGAGGGGCTGTGTTACACCCTACAGGATATTGCTGAATAGCTCGGCAGACATCTTGCCTTGCTCTACTCTTACTCTACTGCACCGACCACAGCTTCGTGAATCCTGGCCTAAGCTTTGATGTGTGCTAATATGTCTATTTGTGGAGTAAGCATGGCTGTAGGTATGTTTTGACTTGCTACATCTGTCATTTCTACAGAGCACCTCCCACTTTCATCATTTGTAGAGGTGACAGCCCTATAGGAACTATATGTACAGCTGTGACATTTGACAAGTCCGCACATACCTGCGGTCAATACTAAACTGACTACTTCAGCACTTTTCATACCTTCAGATTTGTCTTGTAGTGGTATAGTCGATGATACTGTTTCCTATAACATGTATCTGTTTCTGATACAAGAAATGTCATTTTATTACACCACTACACACAATATATGGAGAAATCACAGGCCAGATGCCATTACATTCCTTTTGTAGGACACACCCGCCCAGAGTGTTGTGTTCCTCACAAAAGCCAACAGGTGCTGATCAACACATATTCTGCTATCATCTACCTTATGTGTTCGCCGGTATTTGCACTTTCCGTCAGTGGCAGAACTCACATGCGTGTGTGGGAGACTGAACACTGTATCGGGGACACTGCATAGCACCCTGAGGGACACATTTATGTTGTTTCTATTAACCTTCCACATTGACTACAACAGGGCATTAGTATTCATCCAGATTTGTCGAGGTACATGCTTGTGACTTATACATGTTTTGTCATTTGTCATCACGTTTTTCTTCACACCTGTCCACCTAATCGCACTACTTCTGTACATTTATTTAGGTCAGGGTTACCTTCATACCTCTCAGCTGTACACATTTTGGGTAAAATGTCCCGAACTTAGACGTCTGATTTTGTTCCATTTTTAATAATATTGTGCTTTTCTGGTAATTTAGTGGGAAGTCATTTGTGACTGTGGGGTTAGACAATAATGACAGACATTTGTTGTTTACAATTAATAACCCACAAAACATTCATACTATTGACTGATCCATTATTCTATCAACGTTCTGACTTTGTAAGAGGAATATTTGAGATAGTCCCTATTTGTACTTATTTTAAAATGCCTTTGTCCAAATGTCTTATTCTGATTGAGAGGTATGGTTACCATCTTATTCGTATGCATGTATGTCCATGACAATCTCTTACACGACAGTAATATAACTCCCTACATCTTCCCCCAATAGTTTACATGATATCCAGTATATGGGTTCTTCATTTTAGGAAGTTAGAGGCGTCTGCTATACCCACATAGGTATATTAATCACTCCCATAGGGTGGACCTCATAAATCTGTGCCAACCAACACCTAGGCACCTAGGCCCATTATTGCATACTCATGATTCCCAGACCTGACACCCCTCCACAGTAGTCATAACACATATTTAATGTGAGCGATAATAAAGTATGACAACACTTCTAAGCACTATCCACTCTCCGCATGTCGGTACATATGTCTTACATTCTGTCAACCCATGTGTTATTACACTTGCACAAGCTACTGTTGCATGTACAGCTATATTGTAGTTGTGGATGACACTTCTTTGCAGCAATCATTACAGGACAGTGCGTTTATAGATTCACTATTTTTGGAGTCCTGCAAAGGACACCTATATCCATGTTTAAAGAGTAGGACTTACAGATCTGGCACACTGATACTTTCCGGGCAGTAGTTTTGAGAGCAGCAGTGTATTTACCTTAATTGCATGTCTGTTATGTGTATCCATACTAGCTATGGTGTAACCTATTTATGTACATGTGTTATATCTACGAGGACATTTGTTTATATGTTTGTTAGGTATATATCAATTGATGTTGTATGTGTTTGAGTGTATATATATATATATATATATATATATATATATATATATATATATATGTCTGTACATTCTTTATTTCATATATTTATTTAGTTTAAGTCTGTGGATATATATATCTATACACAAATGTATATATCCATATATAGACATTACGTGTAGAAACCAGCATCCATTTGCTATGCTGTGAGCGGATTACACACGCACAGGCGCACTTGCATTTCCTTATTGTGGATTACGCGCAGGCGCACATGCATATCCTTATTGTGGGTTACATATGTTTACTAAGTCTTTGTGCTTACGTGGGCTTTATTACTTGTGACAGTACCAGTAAAATATCTGTAATCCGGTTAACAGACATATGCGAAACACACGTTCACCTTTACATATTTAAATGTCTGTACAGCACAGATGCATTCATTACACTTTAACATCATATGTGCTGTAGTCATAGTTGAACCAAGACTGCATTCACTGTTGGCCGGATGCTGTAACCACTATATGTTTGGTGTTCTGACTCATTTATATGCATACCCATAGTACATAGCTACATTAACATATGCCTCACCGCTTCACTTACGACACAGGCATCCATTCTCCTGCTGGGAAAAATGCGATACTACATATTACACATTCCCTATTCCCTACTGCTCTGGACCCAAGCTGCATATTTCATCACTGCAGGGATATTCAGAACCCCAAGGCTTATAGTCCTGACACATACAAGTCTTTAATTGTCAGGGTGTTCATGTGGTGATCTGGGTTTAGGCTTGTCCGCCTGGTGACCGTATTCAAATGTCAGACAAAGCACATGGACAGAGTTTGTCCATTTTAAACATTTTATCTGTGTTTACAGACACAGGTGTTTGGGCACCTGTCAGCAGCTTATAATGTTGGCAATACATAATATGGGTGGGGGTAGTTACAATACATAATCCACGGTGTTGGTGTTCCCATTCACATTATTTTACCTGTGTTTACAGACACAGGTGTTTGGGCACCTGTCAGCAGCTTATATTGTTGGCAATACATAATATGGGTGGGGGTGGTTACAATACATTATCCACGGTGAGTGGTGTTTACATTCACATTTGACTATTTCCTGTATTCATTCATACAAGGATTATTATTTTGGACATGAATTAGCTATGAATTAACTACAGGTATGCAGTAGTACAGTAAACATATGTGAAGGTTTGTTACAGTAAGAATGTACGGACCTCTGTAATACTCGGGGACTACCCCACATCCTTCACAACATTTCATGCTAATGTACATACTATTATTCTGTGAACTTTCGAAGTTTGTGAGAGCAGTAATTACATCTGTCCCTATTTGTCCACCCATCCTTTTAGGCTTTGTCCAGAGTTTGTTGCTGTAATAGGTTGAGAGGTGGTGTCGGTATGTCATTGAGTTGAATATATACTGTCGATAATTCAGTGGGGAGTAGGGTTACCACTTATTCCTCGTTGCGAGGGGAAGTCCACTTTGGACAGTTGTGTCCTGCGATGAAACCTAGGACATGGCAAATGTCCTATGATTTTAAGACAACAGTATATTTCGTATTTTCTTTACTAGTTGCATGATACAGGTATTTTGTATCTGGAACACATAACTATTATTTGGGATAGCATAAGCTATTCAAATGCTATGAAATAAGCTTTTATCTTGGCATGCAAGTGTAATTCTGTCCTTTGCACTGGCCGGGGGTATGTTTTATCCCACAAATTCTCACATTTCTACAACGGATGTCCCACCTTGGGCATCTGAACAGGTGGCAACCCTAGTGGGGAGACCTGCATGGTGGACAGCTGTTCCATCCTGCGTAGTATGTTTTGCATGTCTGTCTAGAAACTGAACAGTACCATGACTACACATACATGTTTTGTCCAGATGTGTACAGTACTAGACACCGTGGCATGTAAACAACTCTGAGGTTTCAACAGGTTACTTATCCCATGCGGGATGTACACACATTTGGCCGAAACTTCAACTCGCGGGCATTTGGATTTACGTAACTGTGATGGGATGTTTACAAATGTGGGATAAATATTTGCAATCCTGACACTGCCTAGGACGATACTTCCTACTACATATGGGGAATACTCGCTATGTGTAGGTGTACGGATGCGCAAGGCTGGTAGCTGGATTTGGTGGACATTCGGACATGGGTGCGGGTTATATGCTATACAGGGGTTGTTGCATATTGCATTTGCATGCATGGGTTCTGCTTTTGGATATCCCGGTTCCGCATATAGCATCCTATGTGTATGTGCTGGTTACGTTCCTGTTCATGTGTATAGCACATTTTAATATACATATGTTTGTGTGTGTTTGGTATACAATTTGGACTGTCAGGTTTCTTTACGGTTGTTTTATAGCCACAACTGCCCAGCTGTGTACTATCACTACCACTGTGGGACTGCTGGTGACCCTGCCCATGGGGCTAGATGTGTGTATTGGTGGCGCAATTACATGATGTGCTTCACTTCCACTGGGTATACCTACTTACAGTGCAGTACATTACGGACACACAATTGTAAATATCATTTGTTCCATGGACGGGAACTCATATTGTGTTGCATGCATTTCTGTTTGGTTCTCCATTTTGTGTGGCCGGGAACTGTCTTGCATGCTTTGCATACGTTTCACTATCCACGGACACTATTGGTGCGATTACTATTGCAGGTGGACTATAATATTCAGCAGTTTAGGTTGCTCATCGACAGCTGACATTGACATGCCTCTGGGCGCAGCTTAGTAATGCCCCATGCACTCGCGCACGTGTCCTATGCACGTGGATGTGGTGCCAGCGCACCTTCATTAATATGCATATGGCACTACTACACCATATATATGCTGCACAGCCAGCGCAGGCCTTACACCGGCCTTGCACCGAGCTTCATGAATCCGGGGGGTAGTCTTTTTGTGTTATTCTTGTCTGCTCTCTCTTCTGTATCTGACTGTGTTATCTTCCCTCTTTCCAGCCTTATAAAAGCTACAATATGCTCTCCATATAAGGACATCTTATGAGGAAATGCAAGTCTTTAGAATGTTTTGATTAACTGCAGGCCACTAGTGCTGTGCCACAACCAGCACAAATTCTCATGAAAAGTTCTAAAGAGATCTATGCAACTTCACACTCACTACTGCGTCCTGCAAATAAACAACAACCTTCATGAATTTATGTATGGACAGTCTTTTCTACCACAACTAAACTTGTTTCAAGGTAGTTCATGGATATTCAGATGTATAAAAGTCTACTGGGCATTCTGTAGAAATATAGAAAAGTTCTAAAACTAGCACTACTTGTTCACAATTTGTTGAATTAATGATAGGAATAGTTGTGTGATTCACAGATTCTCTTTATGCATTAATGATGCATTCCTTAGATAAAATTGATTTCTGAAGACCTAGTGCACTAAATCTCCTGATGCACCATTTGTTACAAAATTTTGACAAGATCTGTATTCTTGATATTAGGCAATTATTAAATGAACTAGTATCCCAGCCTTGGTATAATATGACCACTAATAAATGGGAATTATTATTTTATTTGTTTGCAAACCAGGAGCTGTATGTTATGAAACCAGATAAGGGTGGGAGTTGTTATTATTGCTAAAATGGATTATGTTAATAAAATGTTTGGGTTGGTATATGATGTGTCATAAGTGTCCAAGAATGAAGTATTTGTGGATATAAAAAATAGATGTTTTTATTTTTGATTTGTGTATGCAGGGGCAGATTGTTGAACAAGTTTATCATATGTTGTGTGTAAAACAACCTTTAATGCCTACTATCTCTGGGACTTCAAGGATTTGGGAAATACAGCACTATGGTCTATTGTGGATGCTGCATGTTCTAAGACCTATTCAATTGCAAAATGTTTGGATTTTAAATTAAAAGAAGAGATTAAATCTCTCACATACATATGTAAAGACTCATGGGATTTTTTGATTAAATGTAGGAATGTGGTTTACAGTGACAATTTGGTGTTTTGTACCATTGATGTGAAGGATTCATATACAGTTATACCCCACCGGTTAAGTTTGGTTTTATGCATTTCTCTGTGATGACATAGGTCTTGACTGTAGGGAAGGAAATACGATGTGCAATTTAATGGATACAGTATTGAGAAATAATTTTTTACATTTTGAGAATCAATTTTTTCTCCACAAGATGGGAGTGGCAATGGTGGCTATTGGCAAAGCCTTTTTTCCAACATAGCTATGGCACATTGAGAGAAAAGACAAGTATTTAATAGCCCTTTTTTTCTATCATGGTCATTTTACACTAGGTGTTTGGATGATATGTTTATCATTTGGTAAGATGTATCATCTAAACTTGATTACTTTTTTGATAACACAGAGAGCGCACCAAGCCACTAACAGACACCCTTTCAGCAAATTGAAGCTAAGAAAGGTTTAAAGATTTCCAGGGCAAGTGTAGGTCACAGCTGTGTTGAAGCAGCTCTTGTAACAGCTTACCTGTCTGTTTTACATTAAGAGGTGTATACACTACCGGATGCTTTTTGCCATCCATTTTTAATAGTACGCCCCTCTGCATACTGGATACTGAATTCCATAGTGACTCCTGTTAACTTTAAAAATAACTCCTCTGACCCCAGTCCATACTCTCCCTAAATCTTAGGCCCCTACTTCAGGACAGCTAGTGAGAATTCCCTTCTGCAACCCAAGGAGTCTTAAAGTTCTGACCTGAATAAGGCTTTTACCTGATTGTTTTATTGTTGCCTGGTCTGCTCTGTGGGTCACTCCCGTTCCATTCACCCTCGCTCTGCTCAGGCTCTCTCTGCTCCCCTACCCTACTCCCATTCCCACACCCCCCACTTCTATTACATTTATTTCCACCTCAGCTCCTCCCATAATTAGCTCCATCCAACCACTGAGCCTCCCACTACCTCTTAGTTTAGTAAAACCCACATACTTGAACACTCAGCCCACCCTCTACATCCTCTCTTTATAGTATACTTTTTATATTAACTTTATCTACACTCAACACCCCCTCAATTAACTTACCACAACAAAATGCCACTTAGATATAAATGTATACGAGCCCTTCCTCCTCATATTACCCTTAACCCTTCTACTTCAACTTACCACATTAGAATTTGCCCCTATCCACCACATACCCTGTTCAACAACCTCCTCTCAAAGACTGCTTCTCACTACTTTCTCTGACTTATCACCAAACCTACACCATACAGACAACATCCTCTGTGTTAAACATAAAATCCTCCCCATAAAAAACAAAGTTAATATAATCCATACCTCCTACCGACACCAAAATATGAAAAAGAGACAAGTACCCACCATTATCCTACCCCAATACTCCAAATTAATCTTAAGTGGGATATCCATCCCAATCCAGGTCCTCCCTCTCCATGTCCCAACCCACATAGCTCACACAGGTCTCTATACTTAACTACAATCAACCTGCAAAGTATTAGAAATAAAATCCCAAACTTCAACACCTGGATAACACATATCAATACTGACATTATTGTCGCTACTGAAACATGGCTAAAAACATGCATTAAAAGTTCAGAATTCCTGTCCCCTGACTTTACTTCCCTGTGCAATGACAGACCAAATAAAAAAGGTGGTGGGGTAGCTCTGATCTACCCTAACGCTTTCAATATGATCCCCTATAACTCACCCATAGCTGAATTCTTCACAGTAGAAATCTTAATAGCCTTCCTGAAAATTAATGACAAAAAAAAAAAACTCTATCATTGCCCTGTACATTCCCTCTGGCAATAACACCATCATACTAGAAGACATCCTAGCCTGGACTTCCAACAACATAACTACAGAAATAATAATTCTGGGTGACGTTAATATTAACTGGTAAGATCTCTCATAGCAACACTCCCCCAACGACATTATCTTTAATAACTACAGCCAGCTAATTACTGATATCCCCGGATCCAACAAAGACAACAGCTAGGGAATAATCTTAGATTGGATCCTGGTCTCGGACCCTAATAAAATCCTCACTGCATAACCCCCCCCCCCCCAAATAGCATCAGTACCACTTACTTGCCTTTATAATATGCAAATCTAAAACAGCACTGCACAAACATCACTACAGGAATTCCAGAGACCTATCACATTTCTCCCCCACAACCTTTAACAATCTACTACACAGCATTAACTGGGATTCTCTAAAAATACTCCCTCTAGACGATGCAGTAGAATTTTTTAATTCCACATTTCTAACTATTTTAAATAGCCTTGCTCCTGCCCGCCTAAAACCCGTAAAATCCTTGCATGCCCCATGGCTCTCTACAGCCACCAAACAGAGCATGGCCCCCAGGGATAAAGCCTGAAAGCTTTGGCAAAAATATTTAAAAAAAAATGACCTCTTAAACTACAGACACCCTCACAACCAAGTAAAGTGCCAAGGCAGTAAAGATAAAAACGAATACTATCATACTTTACAAGACCAACACAAACATAATCCAAAACACTTCTGGAGCTCAGTCAACAGCTTACTGCACCTAGGATCAGAAACCAACCGCTGTCCAGACCCAGAAAAAAAATTCCATACAAATAGCCACACCTTTTAACACATATTTTATTGACATCATATCTAATCTCACTACCAACTTCCTCAAATCCAACCTAACCCACCTGACCCCCCTGCTACTAATACCTCATCTACCCACACACACAACTTCTCTCTAGCTCCTATTCCCACAGCCATAGTAAAGAAACTGTTTCTGAAAATAAAACTATACACTAATGCCCCTGACATCTTGCCTCCAGAGTTCCTTCAAAAAACCACAAAGTCCATTGACTACCCTGTTAGCATACTTCTTGATAGGTCCATTTAAGAGTTCCTTCCATTTGGAAAAAAGCCTACATCCTCCTACTTCACAAAGGTGGAACAGAACAGATATCTTCAACTTTTGACCCATTACCATTCTCTCCTCTATCTCAAAAATCCTTGAAAAATGTATCCACAGCCAATTCCTTAACTATTTCCTCGACAATAACATACTGCCACCAATCCAGTATGGTTTTAGACCAGAACATAACACCATTACAGCTCGTATATCCTTCTGTGACTCTATCAATTGGGCACAAAATGCAAGGAAACTTGTCTGCTTCCTATTTCTTGACCTTTCCAAAGCTGTTGATACTATCTCCCACCTTCTTCTTCTCAGAAGACTAGCTAACACAGGTATCTCTCCCTCTACCCAACAATGGTTTTCCAACTACCTCACTGGTAGGCAACAAGCTACAAAGTGGCATAACTCCTTCTTCCCTTTCCTTAACACCTCTACAGGTGTTCCCCAAGGGTCGATCTCAGGACCAATACTATTCAGCTTTTTCATCAATGACTTCCACTCTAGCCTCATTCAAGGATCAGTCATCCAGTACGCAGATGACTCCACTATCATCTGCACTGCCAACTCCCCACACAAACTCCAGATACTTACCTAGACAGCTCTCAGCTCTACTGAAATATGGATGGCTAACAATCATCTAGCATTAAATCCCCAAAACACTAAGCTAATGTTATTCACCCCTAAGAAGACCATCACCATCAGCAAAGACACATTTTCTATTCTCTCCCAAGATAACACTTCTGTTGAAGTTGTCACACATATTAAACTTCTAGATGTCACCATAGATGCGAATCTAACTTTCGACGTGCATATTCAAAATAACATTAAAAAAACACACCAGAAACTGGGCATGCTATACCGACACAAAACATTCCTCAACTACTCCTCCAAACTAGCCCTTGTCTCCTTATTCCTGCTCCCCTCTTTTCTTTATGGTGCTCCTATTTTCCCCAATATACAGGTCAGTCTTAAATCCAAACTACAGTCATACTATAACAAAATTGCAAAGTTCGTCACCAATGGACGACAACTATCCCACCATTGTACCTCTCTTCAAATACTAAGCTGGCTATAACTTCCTCACCATCTTACATATATTCAACTAACTACTTCCCATAAACTAATATTCAACCCATCCAACTGCCTTGCTCTTTCTAATCTATTTACACTATATCACCTAAATAGGTTTCCTTGCTCTGAAAACCATATGTTCCTACAGGTAGAGAAACCCAACCTTTCTGCTGGTGAAACACTCCACTCCTTTTCCACTGCTAAGCTATGAAACTCTCTCCCACCCTCACTTAGATCCACCAGCAATACATCTATCTCCAAAATATCTTTGAAACTACATCTCTCCTCCCACTGGCAATGTACATGCACCAGCTCTTCACAACACATAACCTGACATTATCTCTCCCCTTATTTCATACCTGTCTTTGCCTCTTCCCCTCTTCTACTCCCACCTCTTCTCCCTGCATCTTCTACTACCTCCTAACAATCATCTTTATTCCTGACAGATAATCCACTTCTGTACCCTGCTGTAAATGTATTGTCAATTGATATTTTACACTCAGCTGCACTGCCTCTGTCTGTATCAATAACAATTTGTACTCTCAGTAGTCACATCTATTTACAGGTGTATTACCTTTTCATGTGTCAAAAAACTCTGTTTAATATTTTTATTGTTATAAGTAGTATTTGTGTTTTTATCTAAAGTTGTACATTGCATATTTCAAAATGTATGTATTGTATATATCACTGTGGAGCTTTTCTCCCTGGGCCTCCACTGAAAATGGGCACTTTTTGGCCCAGTGGACTTTCCCAGTAAACAAATTAAATAAATAATTAAATAAATAACTAAATAATCTGATTCCTTTAAAATTTTCTATTACACTTGATAAGAATTCCATTAACTATTTGGACATATTGATTAGTAAGCATTCTGGCAATCAAAAGTTTTTACTGGAATGTGAGAAGCTGGTAAATATGTTTATCAGAATGGGTTTACCACTTGGTTTTGTGAGTCACCTTATGAATGAAGTTGTAACAAAAAGAAGGACAGGGATATTTGTACCCTTAATATATGTGAGTGGAGCTAGAATTAACAAACAGAGAAATAATGAAAATAACAGTTTTGAAAAGGCTATGGTTATGATGTATAATGTTGATAGTCTCCCTGTTGGGAACATTATTGTAAAACACTGGGATTTATTTTTTTAAACAATGATTTGTATGAAAAAGTGAGAGTGAAGCCCTGTATTGTATGCAAGAAGGGTAGATGTTTTAATGATTTTTTTCTAACATGCTAAAGAAGTTGGATGTCATAATATCACCTTTAACAAGGACACAAATTTAATGTGGAAATTGTACCCAGTGCTCTTAATTTTACTAGATCAGGGTATCTACATACAAGAATGAAGAGTAAATGCAAGGGGTTGTTTTTACCGGTAATAGTAGGAGTGTTGTGTAATAGCCAAATGTCATCAATGTCTGCTATTCTATGTTGGAAAAACAGAAAAGAAGGTGAAGGAATGCATTTATGGAGATGTGTATGATACCGAGAAATGTAAAAATATGAATGCACAGTATAAACATATTTCAAAATTTCCTTCACCTAAGTTTTTTTTTTTTTTGATGGTAGAAAGTGTGGAAAAAAACTAGGGAGAACTTGGAATGAACATCTGGAGAAGAGGAAATTGTGGTGGCAATTTTTTTGAATGCATATAAATTTTTTGGGATTGAATGACATGCCCCCAGATTTACTAATATTCCATGTAAGACTAGATTAGTCTTACACAGAAGCACCAGTGTAAGAGTATGATGGGAGTGTGCCATGCATATTAATGGGGGCATGCTGCCTCAACTTTAAAGCATACAAGGAGCGTGGACGAGTGTAGGGGGCGTGTCGTACTGCCGAGCAGTCCAATAATCCACGCCCCTGCAATGAAGAAACGCTGCAATTTCGAGTTACATGAGCGAGTCCGTTCACATGTGCACAGTGTAACACTACACTCCCTCATATGTTAAACAACTGACAAAACTAAAAATAAAAATATATTTTTTTTCTTCCGATATAGCTGCCCGTATTTGTGTGGGTTTGCGCGGGTTTGCCCATTGCTTAGCTACAGTTATCAGCTTAGA
This sequence comes from Protopterus annectens, assembly GCF_019279795.1. Lineage (NCBI taxonomy): Eukaryota > Metazoa > Chordata > Ceratodontiformes > Protopteridae > Protopterus > Protopterus annectens. Next base: position 384,292,153 of record NC_056728.1, read on the forward strand.
CACCAGAAGAGGATAATATGAAAAATATATGCAAATTAAGCAAAATGCAATAGCGTAGTGGTTAGAGCCTTTGCACAAAGAAGAAGCATTCCCGGTTCGAGTTCCACTACTGCACGTTCCATTTTCTGTGGGAAATCTGTATACAAAAATATTTCCTGACATTTTTTATGTATAAGTTTTGTAAAAAGCATTGAAATGTTAAATGTAGTAGTGAACAAATTATATATATATATATATATATATATATATATATATATATATATATATATATATATATATATATATATATATATATTCTATATATATATATATATATATATATATATATATATATATATATATATATATCTATGAAGGTGAAATGGTTATGCATTCTGAGGCATGAGTACCCTATTTTAAGCAATATAAAGCACTGCTAAGCACATTTTACCATTACTGAGCATATTTAAATACAATTGTGCATAGCTGCGCACCGTACTAACCAGCGCAATGTCGGGCAACGTCGGGCAACGTCGAGCAACGTCGAGCAATGTCGAGCAACATTGAGAAACGTTGGGCAAAGTCAGGCAAAGTTGAGCAAAGTCAGTTAAACACACTCACACCTCCTTTACTGTATCTTAACCAGTCAGGTCTGCCCAGCAGGAAAATAAAAAGCAGTGACAGGGCTCGAACTCCAGATACTGTGCACTATAGTCACAGCACTTAACCATTAAGCCATGACAGCATTTCACAAACATGCACTTTCAACAAACACATATCTATCAAAGGAATTTTAAACATTGCCAACATCAGCTAAGCAAGCGTGCCTACAGCTGAGTTTTTCCAAAACTGGCCAATCACAAATAAGTGTGGGAAATGAGGCATATTTAAGCTCTACAGGTGGGAATACTTGCTATAACTGGTTGTAGCTTTCTTCTGCAGTCAGCATGTCTGGTGTTGGAGAAGGCACTCGATTTAGAGCACAATGCTGGGGCATCCAGCAGTCCAAAGTAATGGTTTGGCTCCTTGTCCACAATCATAAGGAAAGACTCCTGTGGGGCCAGTATCAGGGTACCCAATATAAAATGGAGGCCTGGAACAGTCTTGCCCGTGATCTCACCAGTGCCACTGGTGTTCCTCGGAGAGCAGGTCAGGCACTATTATTCTGACCTGAAGTGACATAGGGAGGATCAACTGGACCAGTGGATCCAGGAATCCTGTACAATGCCTAATGCCCCAGTACTGAGTAAGTAGCCATTGTATTAAGTAGTTAAGAATTGCTATGCTTGTCTACTATCGATATGTATGTCTCAATATCACTGCATTTACTTCACAGCTGCAGGTGTCCACTCTATGTACCAGCAAGCCCATGAAGATAGGCTACAAAGGCTGTGTCATGAGGCAGGTTAGTAATTATTCTACATGTACTGTTATATAAAATAAATGAGAGAGCCTTCAAAAAGTCTTTTAACCCAATAAATAAAGGTGTAATAATCCTTTAATAAATGTATGATTCATGGAGTGCATCTGTGTCATTTTCTTTGATATGTTGTTGTACTGCTGCATTCTACTGTTGCATTCTACAAATAGTAGTGTTGTATTAAGCAGTGTCACTCCACACTTGGGTAGGCCCATATAACATATATGAAGGGAGTGCCAGTATCTTGTATGCATATGTACAGCCCTCAGCTGTTGGTTCATGGCTAGCATGTACAGGTTAATCTGACACATGAGTAGCTTGGTATTGTGTTCCCCAGAAATGTCAGTGTGCTGCCATAAATGTAGAGAGCTGTTAACATATAACTGATACTTTCACCTGAACATATCTAGATAATTATATGAAAGTAGATCTCTGCCAGTGTACCATCTTAGCAGTAGTGTGTGTGAGTAACTCTCAAAATATTTTTCATTAGCATCTGCATCTTCAACAGTTTGTATGTAAGATACAGCTCATGTATATAATGATCTAGCAAAATCCAGTTGCACACTATAAGGACATTGGGTAGTGTAATACATGTAAGGGACATATAACTGCAGTTAATAGGAATGTAGTGAAAACTAGAAGGATGTATAAGTTGTTAATTGAGCTATCTTTTCCCACCCTACTGTATGTGCATAAAAATGCAATTCCGCACCTCAATCGCTATGTCTAATCTCAAAACATTTGTTGGGACATATGTCCTATTGGTTTAAAAATATTTGCATTTATTTCTATGCATGTGCCCTGTTAAATACCAAAATATTGGTGGCCTGTTGCCATCAATTCAACCTGCATGCTGTTGTAATGTCCATTAATGTTCTATATATGCATGTGTTATGCTTGCTTTTCAACTGTTGGAATTCTGGTGTGTTGGTTTAATGGGAATACTTCTGCATGCTGTTATAACTAATTGGGAATGCTGTTGACTGTTACTAACCCATATCTTTATTAAACTCTCAAAAACATAGTTCGTATTGGAAGGCTAGTCCCAGGGGACCCACCTGTCCCACCTCAGCTGGCCATGGTACCTGGCACCAGCAGATCTGGTGCCCAGCCTGGGACCTCCTCCTCCATTGGCCCTGTGCCACCTTCTGGTGGAAGTGCTGCAGAGGATAGGGCTTGGCCCCCCGTGCAAGCATGGGTGGAGGGGCACCTATCACCCTTCTAATGGTCTGGGCTGTGGTGCATAGAGAGATTGAATGTTCTGTTGCAAAACCTCTACGCCAGCTTGAGGCCCGAGAGCCGCAACTCCCGGGTCAGCCTGCTCCTCCTACACAGCCCCCAGCACAGCCACCCTCTGGGCTGTGAAGGTGCAGTGGTGACTGTCCATGGGTGGGGACCTCAGTCCCACTGTTTCCATCTGGGGACTCATGGGCTTGCAATTTCCAAACATCCCTCCTCGTCAAAGGTGTTCACCCACCACATGTGTCATATACTACCCCTGTATGCATCTTGTTTGTCTTGTCTGTTTACCTCCCCAACCTACCTCTCCAAATATACCTACTTCTCCTACCCCACATTCTACTCTCACCTGAAAAAAAATAAAAAAAGTGCAATCTGCTCCCAAAAAAAATTACGCCCCATACATAGCTGCCCATTTTGCACACAAGTCCACTGGACACATGAAATGTTATTTAATTGGCATTACAACATACTTTGTTGTCCTCACCCCTCTCTCAGGGGTTGAAGGGTTCATATCTACCTCCAAATTTATTGTATATGCACAGCTGTTGCTGTTGATGAAATAGGCAGCTATGGACCTTGCCTACACCCATCCTGCATATCCCAAGCTATTTTCCATACTGTCTTTCTCTCTTTGTGCCCCTTTTTCACCACTTTCCTATCTCCCCATTTTTCTTTTCTTTCAAAGAAATTAGCACAGGGGTGAGCGGGAGTAAGCACTATTAAGCAGTAGTTAGTGGGTTTGCACGAGTTTGCGCTTGGCTAAGCAATGCACAAACCTGTGCAAACCTGCTTACAACTGCTTAAAAGTGCCTTAGTCACTCTCTATGTGAGGGCCCTTGTTCTGCTCAGGAGCAAAATAAAATGCCTCTGTAAGGCTCGATCCCCGGACCTTGCACACACTACACAACATGAAGTACCACTAACCCACAATAGACATACATCAAGTTGGTGCTTAAATAATTATATCATGCATCAGAATGAGTGAATGTAAAGGAAAAGTAGAAATACCATACCACACAACTTGTTCTGTGGATGTTGACCAACAGTTGTTGTGGGATTACATTACATGACTGTGATAAGAGAAGCAGCCATTCTACCTGGAAATAATGTTATATCATCACTTTACAACCCCACACAGTATCACAGCAAGACAAACACTGGCATATCTGTTTAGGGTAAAGGCCATACCTCCCAACTGTCCCTAATTTTCATGGATGCCCCTGATTTTGACACAAATTTTAGCTCTGTCCCTCTGAATCCCTCCTACAACTACTGACTTTGGCCAGAAAGGTGGTGAATTACACTTAATGAATAATGACAATAATTAAGAGTTAGACACTTCTTTTACTTCAGAAAAGGTGTATTAATTCATATGCTCTGATTCTATAAATGTTTCAACTTAATGGCACTAACATTTTAAAGGTGTCCTTGATTGTCCCTGACTTTTTCTTGATTTTTCCCTGAGTCTGTTCAAATATGTACCTAATTGGTTGAGAGGTCTGGCAGAGGCAGAAACAAGAAGCATATTAACCTTTCTGCTGTTACACACTGTGCAAATAACTTTGGAAGGAGTTTTGGAAGCATACCCTTATGTAGGAATACAACACTGAAATACAAATGGATGTTGCCATGTACTGGTAGCAACCAACTGTAAGAATGCCATTGCTCTATTGCTGAAAAGACCTGTGTGGTGCACAGACGGAAACTAACAGTATTCTCTGGCTATCATGTGGATAGGTCCACAGTTGGGAGTTATGCAGACAGACTACTTGCCTTGATATCTAATATGTACACAGCAACCCTGTAAGTCCAGCAAGATAAAATCCACACAATAATATTTACACACACTGTACTTCTGCACCCCTACCCAAATGTAGAATATACCTGTGTGTGCTGGGTCTACCAAGGATGTAGGTAAGCATACTCACTGTACTGAAACGTGTCCAGTTTTTCTGAGCAGCTTGTGCTAATGTCAACACTAAAAAAGCACAAACTGTTTAGAACTGAGTAAATGAATATTCACAGCATAGCAGTTCACAAACATTTCTTGTGCCAAAGGAATACAGCTCTATAACTAGCTTTGTATGGCAGTTAATTGTAACAGTTGAAAATAAAGTACATCTTTCCATGTGAATTTGGGGTAGCATTCTGAGGGCTGAGTACATTTCTACACTGACAAGTAGGTACTGGAAGCAGCAACATTAGGTCTGAGTACAAAATGTAAATCTCTGGCTACACTTCTGGCTTCTGATATAAGAACTATACCAACCTTCTGTCTTAAACAATGATGTCCATGCCAAACAAGGATGATCTCCATCTTGGAAAGCTGAAAGGGTCACCCCTACATGAGTCAGCAATTTATAGTACTGGGTTGCTATGACAGTGATTACTGCAATTACTACACAACAGGCTGCATGTAATAAACAAATGGTGGCCACTAATTGGTGCAGAGGCCATCATATGCTCATGTGCAAATTCCTACAAAAACAGGCTGCAATCTCTGCCAACAAACTCAATCACTCTATTGCAGAGACTGACAGAGACAGAGAGAGAGACAGACAGACAAAAGGAAAAATAAATATTACCAAATTATACAAAGGAAAGGTATGTGGCACATATGTATTTACTGGCATGTAGAAGATGTTATTGAAAAATAGTCTACATAATGTGAAACATGCATATGTGGCAGCAGTACTTCATTATGCACAGATGTTCTGCTTAACTACTGCTACGGACAATACTGTGTGTACCTGTGGGCAGTGGGACATACCTGTGAAATGTGTAGTTCAGCATTAAATGTCAAAGATCTGATCTGTGTTCTGTACAGTAGTGTAGCCAATGGCTGTTGGGGGGATTAGCGCTGACATTATATAAACATGGGTGTGACAGAACAACACATGCATAATAGTCATATTAAAGTGTAGCTTAGCATTGTCAACTGATGTAGCAGTCTATTATGCTTATCTAGCATCTGTTGCCATATATACCCCTCAATGTTAGTCCGTGCTCACATGTGACACCTGTTTGTGTTGCAGCAAGGCCCAGCAATTCAGCTGCGAGGTCCAGGGACTTACAACAGTGTGGACCATGTGTGTCTTTGCCACACACATACGGAGAAATACATATGTGTCATATATATTCACATCTGTATATGTGCATAGAGCAGGGGACATATTGCAACTGTTTGCGAAGGGGAGAGATATATATGTTGGTGAAAGTTAGTATGTGCATATTTGTATGTAGGTTTTAGTGTGAGACAAATAAGACAGCATACAGTGCTGGTACATGACATGTAGTGGTTAAACACTGTGGGTGGTTTCTTCAGTTTGCAATGTTGAAGCCAGTAAGGCCTGCTAAAGCGACCTGGGCTGTGAACACCTTCAATGCATTTATCCCAAGACTGTGCGATTTTATTACATTACTGTACACCTTACATCCTTTATATAATTGATATTCTCACTATGAAAGGTGAAATGTATATGTGCCTACATATATATGTATATGTAGACAAATGGATGTGTATATGTATATATATATATATATATATATATATATATATATATATATATATATGTATATATATATATATATATATATATACACACATACATATATATATATATATATATATATATATATATATATATATATATATATATATATATATACTCATACACACCTACATCTACTTGTTGCAATAGATTCTCTGTACTGTTGACTGACTATGATGGTCAATATGTTTGTGAATACGTCAAAGATATGTATCTGTGGGATAGCTTAGTGGGAAACTGTTTATGTCATGGTATTATGGGTCCTTGCTTTGATCCTAGCAAAAACTGTGTATTCTGTTGCTAGGCAGAACAAATGCTATTGCATACAATGTGATTAAGTCCCTTGGTTTTAACTAGGGTGTGTCATTGGAGGCTAAAGCACTACATCTATGATTATTGATTGGTACCGATGTTGAATGCAAATCCTGTGTGTACTGTAGTACTAATTAAAGCTCTGGGCCTGTACAGCAAAGTATGGTGTATGTCCACATTGCTTGCATCCACTTTTTTGTGTGGTCCCTATATTCATCACAGATTACATTTCTCAAGATTGTGTAAGTACTGACACACAGTACTGTATAGTATACACTGAAAGCTTATCTGGGTTGTCATACCTTTGTGTCCTGTAGTTATGTCTGATGTGTGTGTGGGTATGTCTGTAAAATGTCCTTTGACATATGAGTGGTAATACATATAACTGTGTATCTAGTAATATTCATAGTGTACTACAGCAGTATGTGACCTATATTTCCAATTGTCCACATATTTTGGCCACAGTTTGGCATTAACAAGTTGTGTGGTATAATAGTAATACATTTACTGGACCTTACACTGATTGTGATGGATGATATATTTCTTTACACATTAGCTTGATGTATATCTGCTGTGGCTAGATGGTGCCTCGTGTTGCATACAGTGTGCCAGGTACCCTTGTATAGTCTTATATAGTGATTTTATGTTGTTGCTGTGCAGAACATGGTTCATTAGATAAAGAGTGAGCAAGGCACTTTTAAGCAGTTGTAGGGTGAGCAGTGATAAGTGGCAGTTACAGTGTTTTACTCTCGGTTAGCTTATAGGTTACTATATATGGCAGTTCAGTGATATATGTATTGTATGATGTTAAATGTGCCATATGACTTGCTCAGACATATTTTTGTATTTATGTCTTCCAGGGATCATGGCCCACCACAGGAACCTGAGTTATAGTAGTGCTAAAGATGATATCATTGCTAGCAGTATGATTCAGCACTACCATCTCATGTTCTCACGAACCAGCCAGGACCAGCAGAAGAGTACTGCAATGTGGCAAGATGTTGTCCACAGGGTCAATGAGGTAGGCCTGCATAACCAGACATATGAGCAGGTATGCCACCACTGCAGTGATCTTCTCAGACATGTCCATCAGCATGCCGATGATGTGCATAGACAACAGCTTGCAACAGGAGGTGGTGTTAATATCCACCCCCCCTCACCAGAGTGGGGGAGCTGCTCATGAGCCTGGTGGCACCTGCCCAATAACAACAGCAGCAGACATACACCATGATGGAGGTTAGAGCCACCCAGCAAGCACACATGGAGCATGCAGGTAACATGGCATATCTGTAGGCTACTGTTATCTGTATTGATCATGCATATGTGAGATGTGGAGTGTATCGTTAAAAGATGTGGCGCCTGTTGTTGTGCAATACTGATCATTTGGAACAAAATCTGTAGCCCTGTGAATGTAAACAGTTGTTGTACTGTAAGATTGCAAGCACACAGTAGCAATGCCATAGTTGTGGCCACTGACAAACTGTCTCATCTCTATGTAGGTCCCTCTGGGGTGACATCAAGGCAGTGGGCAGATGCTGGTGAGTGTGTTCTACATTTATTATTATAAATAAAAAGTGCATGTCATAGTTAAGGTGTAGGCCATGTACACATGTAACACATGTATCCATAATGCATGCTGTGCATGTTTGGTGTAAGAGCACACATCTCACTAATGTGATTAGCTGCCTCAAACACATGGAATACCCAGACCATCTCAAACAAATGTGGCAGACTGTAGTGACCATTGGATAGACGTAGCTGGTACTCAACATGCACATAACATACACATCTATGTCATACACAGAGCATTTTAACATGCTACACATAAAGGATTCTCAAACCCTCTGTAAAGACACACTCCAGTATTCAAAATCTCATCCACACATTACGCATAATATACCTGAAGGGTAGAGGCCTCTCCTGGGGCATTTAAACACTCTGCAACACACTACACATTCATGTCAGGGAATGCTCCTTATTGGCCTCCTTACAAACTCACATAACAACTGGTTGTGAAATGGTTAATTTAGCCAAGGTAGTACAGTTCTGGCACAGCATGATTAGTACTGGTTTGTGAAATATTTGTAGCCTTGAGTGACCACCTGATGCTTCATGATGATGGCCTATGGTACTATACCCCATCCAGTTATTGTAGTCACAGTACTACACATAGCTGTCATTGCTACACACCATAATGATGCATGTGTGCACACATATGCACCTCTAAACAGTATGCATACCAATCATCATTTGCACAACTGACACATATATGTCTTGTGATGCTATTGAGTGGCTAGGTCGTATGACACATATTGGGTATGTGTAGTATTTAAATATGCAGTTGTGTTTTAGCATGCCATGTCATGTATGAGACTGGCATGTCCACAATATGATCTACACTCACCATAAGTACCGTACATTGGGTATGTGGCCGAATGATATTCCATCAATTATCCATGCACCACTGATGATGTTGTGTGAATACTCATCATGCATGTGCTAAAAATGTGTCCACAATTATTTTCTAAAGACACAGAGGCTGTAATCAGTATTGGATACATATCTGACACAGATATACATCCAGCAATGGTATGTACACCTGTGAGTTATAGTGAACAGTACATCACAAGGTTATGAATACCTGCACAGCAATGTTGTGTCCATGTATGCATTGTGTTCCAGGGTGAGGGCCATCACCTAATAACAAAACACATGCATCAAAGCCATGTATACTGTTAGCAACAAGGACTGACTACACTTGCACTGCATGATGTTGAGCAACACATGCCCTGCATGCTGCTGACATGTGTGATATGACTGCTTTGCTTGTGATACTGTACCCCACCATCACCTGCTTTTGTGTATGTTCTGTGATTGCTGGTGTTGTGTGTGTCTGCTTTTGGGAGGAGTGCAGTTTTGTGTGTGTGCATGTGTGCATGTGTGCATGTGATCTGAAGTCATGTTCAGGTCTTAAAGTGTGTTTCCTGTTTTCCTCTCTCAGGTGGCAAGGTGGGGCTGGTTCAGTACAGCAGGGAACCTGATATCACTGAGACAAACAGTGATGATGAGGATAGGTGTGTTGATGCACAGGCAGGTTTGTCAGGGTCTGCTGTTGGGCCACCAACTGACAATACGCAAGTCTTCACCCCATTCATGCACACAGTCATACTGCCTGTACATTCATCATCACCATTGCCATTAGCTGAGGGACAGTGTACGGTTGGCACTGGCCAGGACAGTGTGGTATCTATGCTACATGTATCAGGACACAGCAGCCATAGCCAAATGTCTGGAACAGTACCACATAGGCAGATGCCCAGGGGTTCTCATCAGAGCACTGCTGGCCATCATGCCCCTGGCAGACATGCCAGACCTCTTTCTACTACACGCATGTTCCAGGCTGTCACAGAGGCACAGACACGAATGGAGTGGTACACCAGACAGGGGCTAAGGGTACAGGGGGCTCATTACACCTCTGTAAATGACAGTATCTGTGACCTTGAAGGTGCCATACGTAACTACACTGAGGTCATTGATAGATGTTGGGGTGAGACATTGGATGTCCTCCAAAATGTCATGTCCATGCATCAGGACAGTGCGGGATGGTTGAGATGTTGACGTGGGTGTATGCCAGCAACATCACCAGCTGGAGGTCTCCGTGGACATCCAGCAAGTCACAGCTGCTCCCGTAGTGCCAGTACCAGCCCCAGCAATGTTAGAGGGGGCTGCCCATAGACCATCCTAGCGGACCACGTGCACGTGGCTCTGGCCAGTCCCAGCAGGGACCTGGATCCAGTGGACATATGTCAACCTCTTCAAATAGTACCCAACTGGATTAGTACCTGATACTGTCTGTAGCACACTTGCCAGGTACAGGTTCCATATCCGTGGCCAGAGATGGTGATCTGTAAAGCCTGACAGGTACAGTCTGTAGCTGTCTCACAAATCCCCGTTTATGGCAGCCACATGGTGGAACTGTGCGCATGCAGACACACACACATAAACCAGAAACCTAGGGCAAACACATACCCGCACACATGACATCAACATCGGTCCATAACAGTACCCATGGCCCTCATACACACACTCACACACGCATGTTGATTGTATGGCTCAGTGTAGGCCTCTGGCAAACCAACAGCACACCCTGTGCAAATGATGAAACCTGTGCCACCTCCTGTCATCTATAACATTGATGCAGGAACAGGCTAACATGGTGCTGATGCACAGGGTGACTTTAATAAAGTATAGTAATGGCTGGATGTGTAGCATGTTGTCAGCAGTAAAGTGTAATGATATCCTTGAAGGTGTAGCTGAGCAGGCATGATGCATTAAAGCTGTAATTAGCAATGTTGTATTGTTAATTGTTTTCACCAGTGTTTATTCCAATTGTGTTTTGTTTGCCCATGAGCCACTTGGCTGATGTGTGTAGTTGTCTCAGCATGCATTATAGAGTGGACAGTAAGTGTGGAGTGTGTACAACACAGGTTTGCAGGTGCCCATTTGTGAACATGGTGGAGGTGCACTGTCTGCATGTACATGCATATTGGACACATGGGCAGGGTGACATGCCCTGTATTGGCCAGTGGTAACACTCCATAGTTTCTATTGGTGGCCAGTATGCATTGTACTACACACATTTTGGAACTTGAGTACGCATGTGTGTGTGTATGACATGGGTTGACAATGTGCTGTAGTTGATGCTGTTGTTGCTATCTGTCATTGGTTTGCATTGCTAAGGTTAACACTGTCCCAGCTGCATAATCCTTTAGTAATGCACACTGTTCACCTACAGGTATGCATGGACCATGCTATCACAAACACAAGAAATTCTCACCTATACAGTAAAAGTGCATTAGTCTCATGGACCCCTGCCATAAATTAAATATATAATAAAAGGTGTAAAGTTGTACCAAAAAAAAGTTACATACCAAGAAGGGATAACCTCTCTGGTCAGTATCATTGGGAAAATACAAGCCCTTATTAAACATACAAGGCAAGCATCAAAATACAAAATGGCAAGGATTCCAAAGACAACATTAAAGCTTTCTTTAGTGTTGTTTATAATTTACAGGGGAAATCTAAGATTGGGTCACAGTTAATGTAAATGGTCACAAAGTACACTTATCTGACTGACATTACCAATTTCTTGTCAGACAGTCTGAATGCACATTTCACCACCCTGTCGTTACACAAGGGCCACATTTCCAGACCTGAAGAATGTAAAACCTGATGATTCACAGACACTCTAGTTAAAACATCTCTTTATCAAAGTCTAAACCACAGTGGCAATGGTACTGGACAGTGTCCCTGGCTGTGTCATACACAGGCTGACATATGAAGTCACCACTCACCTAAACACTGTCCAGATGCAGCCTCTATACAGGTTACATACTTGTGGAATGATGCACAGTAATGGTGTTCACAGCCCACAAGGGTTGATCTACAATGTCTTCTTCTTCTACTTTTGGATGCTCCCATTAGGGGTCACCACAGTAGATTATGTGTTTCCATTTCTTCCTGCCCTCTGCATCTTGCGCTGTCACACCATCCACCTGCATGTTTTCTCTCACCACAGCCATAAACCTCATCTTAGGCATTCCTATTTTCCTGTTACCTAGTGGCTTCATCCTTAGCATCTGTTTCACAATATACTCTGCATCCCAACTCAGCACATGTACAAACCAACGTAATCCTGCCTATCTAGCTTGGTCTACTAACCTTCAAACCTGGGCTGACCCTCTAATATACTTATTCCTAATCCTGTCCACCCTCGTCACGCCCAGTGCAAATGTTAACATAAATTGATTAAGGGTAGAACTACAACAGATCCTGGAAACTCTCACCCTATAAGCCAGACAAATGTTATCTGGAAGGCTATGGAGCACAGCATTATGGAACTCATTAACAGAGACATTATGAACCTGCAAACACTGCACCATACCCACTTAGGTTCTCTAAAGGCCAGATCATGGCTCCTACACCTAGTAGACTTTAAGCCAGTTAACAAGGCTATAGGTGAGGGAGGGGAGGTCCACACAGCCAAGCTATAGCTCACCAGCAATTCATACCTATTCCACATTCTGGTATTATACATAACCTCAACAGACTAACCATAAACTATTGTTAGATGATGGACTGACAAATGACGCACAGATGTAGGATACACAGTAACATTTGCAGCCTCCATGTACAACTCTATGACAGTAACAATGGTATTCACCTGCACTCAGTCCTGGGACCACTCTTGTTTGTCTAGCTTTCTTAGATACAAGTAAACACAGAAGGGATATGTCTGCCCATGTTTGATGAAAATGCATACTGTGGGCTATACTTTATTCTCCAGATGACACACACATCCTCCAAAAGGGTATCATAGAGACAGATACCTGGTGTCAAACTCATGCTGTAAAGCTATAAGCCAAAGAAAGCATAGTTATCCACTTTTAGAAACCAAAGTATCCCCAGAGTAACACATAGGTAGTAGCCCCTAAAATGTGGAACAGGTACTAATGTATACATAAAGCCATGTGTTTAGTCATCTCTCCTTTGATAATCACATTACCAAAGGGTTTTGGAAATCCCTCTGTGGACCACATAAGCAATAAAGGGTTTACATGCAGATCCACAGAAGTTGTTGCACACCTATAATGATTAGTCATCTTTGCCAGACTTTGCTTGCTTTGGAACAGGATTCAAATATACCTCAAGCATAAACCCTCACTCACACTCTTCAGTAGAAACCGTGATGAGTGGATGTGAAACAGAAGATGTAGCCCAGGGATCACTGCAGTGGCTAAACTTGTCATGAGCATACAGAAGTGACCTAAGGTCTGGAAAGCACCAGCATGCTCAGGCAAAGATAACAGATGCTTTCATGGAGAAAGCAGAGTACCCACCTATGAAATAATTTAGGTCACATGCATGTATATGGCTTTGCCCCACAGCTACCTTACTCATACACTAGAAAAATCAAAATCCACTCCACATTGATCAATGGTGTCACACACTCTCCCACACCTGGAACACACAGTCAGCAAGTGTGAGATTAAAACTCCTTCCTAACTACATTATGATACTACAGCAGCATGCATTTACATGACACGCTATACACATTACTGGGAGTTCCTCTTTCCATGGGTGTATTTGTAGGATGGTGACATCATCAGAATTGACAAAGATGAATATACCACTTTTAAGGGGTGTGAGTATTCTCCAAAACAGTTGCTCCTCCACAGAGAAACACACACACTCACAGGTGGCAAGTGCAGGAATCAAACCCCTACCTAGCTACATTATGATACTACAGCAGTATGCATTTACACAATGCACTATACACATTACTGGGATTTCAGCTTTCCATAGGGATATTTGTAGGATGGTGACATCATCAGACTTGACAAAGATGAGTATACCACTTTTAAGGGGTGTGAGTAGTCTCCAGAAAGGTTGCTCTCTCCCCAGGGAGAGACAGACACACACATACACACACAGTTGTCAAGTGTGGGGTTCTTAATCCAAACTAAGTATGTCTTTACACTTCAGCAAGCAATATAGAGTTACAGGGTGCAATACAGACATTACTTGCTGACAGTTTGTCCAAAGGTTTTTTTCACATTTGCTAACCTCAGCAGGCTTATCATACTAGGTGTATTGTGAATGTATTGCATGCATAGGCGATGACCATATCATATATGGGTTGATGCACCACATGCTGGCACACACAGGGTCAAACCGGTGGCTAAGCTCTGTCAACCCAATACTGGATAATACAGTCAAGAGGAGTAGCATCATACAACCACAACACCAACAGTCTCACATAGACCTACAATATAAGCACCAGCAAAACACACACATAAATACACATTACCATACTCGGAGAATACAAATATTAATCTAAAAAAGGGAGAGTGTCCTCCTAAGCAGAATAGCAAGCAACATGCACCTTCAAGCACACTCCAGAAAACACATAATACCCCAAAGCAGTGTGCCTCACAACAGGCCCTAAGGCAAAACAACATACCCAACACACTAGTAATATGTGACTCCATAGTCAGGCAAACAGATGTTCCACTCACTCGGCTGGACAAGGGGAAGGTTACTGTCAGTTGTCTGTCAGGTGCTATGATCCGCCACATAACACAAGCACTTACATCACTCCAGAACAGGTACATATATAACGTGTTCTTTGTACATGTCAGTGTGAATGATCTAAGACATACCTCCCAGGACAACATGACAAGAGATATATAGTAGCTCTGTGATCATGTAGCCCAGGCTGGTATGACCCTGACCTTGAGTAGCATCTTATCTTCACCTACATGATACTGCAATATAACAGAAAGATGATAAACTTCAACAATTGGCTGAGCTTCTGGTGTCATTCAAAGGGGATCCAGTCTCTGTCTGCCTGTGATGACATGATAGACAAGCCTCATTGCTTCACTACAGATGGTTTGCACCTGTCGCCCCTATGCTTCTGAATACTGGCCAAGGCTCTTGCTGTCCCCATATTACCTTTTTTAGGCAAGTCTCAAAGGTTCATAGGTTTAAAGTTCATAGGTAGGTACTAGGCTATCAGCCCTGGGGCCTATACAAGCCCAGCCAAAAAGGTACCCTGGCATTTGCCACCCAAGAAATTTATTTTCCTGTGCCACTGTCAAGCAGAGACACAGAAGTGATCCCCGTGGTGAATTTCCTATTTCCCATCCAATCATCAAGATTTTTCTTGAAGAGTGCTAATGAGGATCTTTGTTTGATATAGATAGGTAGTTTATTCTGGAGTATGGGAAGTCTCTGGGACAGGAATCTATCCCTCCGGCATGTTTAGGTCCCTAGAGTGCGTAGCTCAGAGGGACTGGGATTTTTTTAAGTGGAGCATGTCCAACAGCTCTAGGTTTGACATAGCTTTGTATGTTAGGCAGAGATCACCTCTGAGTAGGCGATATGCGACAGAGTGAAGCTGGAGTTTTTTGAGACGGTCTGTGTAGGGCATGTGTTTGAGGCCAGTAATCCTCTTTGTGAGGTATTTTGAAGGTCTTTCCAGTTGTAGATGTCTTGTGAGATACATACCAAAAGTGGTGTTGTACTCTATAATGGATCTAATGAGCGATGAGTAGAAGGGAACAATGACCTATTTTTTTCTGCATGAGAAACCTTTTGTGATGAGGTGTGCCACACCAAAGGATTTCCTGACTACTGTGGTGATGTGATTATCAAAGGAGAGACTACTGTCCACCTGTGTCCCAAGGTCTCTTATCACACTTTCAGTGTTAAGTATACTACCACCTATGTTGTAGTTCATGGGTACAGAGTTTTTACCAAAGGGGATGACAATGCACATTTTGGCATTGAGCTTGAGGCCATGGCTTTGACACAAGGCATCTGTCCAAGTGAGGCCCTTTTGTAGGATGTCCACATCGTTAGTAATTTTGACTATGGCTCTTAGTTTGCAGTCATCTGCAAACTTCATTAGCCAAAGACCTTCTGTGTTAGCCTGTACTTCAAGGAAGTAGATATCAAACAGGACAGGACGCAGGACTGAATCCTGTGGTACTCCACTTGTCACTGGTCTGAAGTCGGATTTGGAGTCTGCTACTTTCACAGTGTGGGTTCTGTCAGTGATCCAGTTGGAAACCCATCTTATGACATAGGGATTTATACCTAGTTTAGTGAGTTTATCTATAATTCCAGAGTGGGGGATGGTGTTGAAAGCCTTGGCAAGATATAGCTAGGCTGTGTGAACCACCTTACCCTTGCCTATGGCTTTGGTGACTGCTTCAAAGAAGTCTATCAGGTTTAGGAGACATGATCTGCCTTTTACAAACCCAAACTGGTTGGGGTCCAGAGTTTGGAGATTACCAATGTCTTTGTTTATAAGTTCTATGATGATACGTTCCATGGCCTTGCAGACCAGGCTCATCAGGCTAATGGGGCGCTAGTTCCCGGGGTCCGTGGTGGCTCCCCCTTTGTGTAGTGGGATAACCATCACTGTGCGACATTCAGCAGGCACAAAGCCTGAGGTGAGGCTATGATTAAACATGGCACTTAGGTGTGGTGCCAATTTGTTCTGTAGTTTGTGCAGAACGCAGCCTGGGATGTTGTCTGGTCCCATGGATGCTGTGTTCCTGGCTTTGGAGAGTGTGGTTTTTACCTGTGCAGCCGTGATTAAAGGAACTTTGCATTCTTCTGGTATAGAGATGGGCTCTTTCATGGGTGAGAGGGGGGTAGAGTTAGCACTGAACCTATCTGCCAGGATGTTGGCAATATCAGTTTGGTCTGTATATTTAGTACCATTGCTCTGTAACTCAGAGCAGATCTGAGTGTTGCCATTGAGATTCTTGACATAGCTGTAGAATGCTTTGTGGTTGTGTTCAGAATCAGTGGCGAGTTTGTTTTTGTAACTAGCTTTGGATGATTTTATCAGGAATTACAGCTTCTTACTGAGGCTGACCAGGGAGCTCCTCCACTCATGGGATTTTGCACTCTTTTGCAACAGTTTCTTCCTTTTGTTGTACAGTTTGTTTATGGCAGGGGACCACCAGATTGGCTTCCTTTTTTGGAGGATAGCATTTTGGTTCTGTTTGGGATAGAATGATCCATGCACTCATGTAAGTGCTTATAAAGTGCAATTGTGCAGGATTCAGTAGTCGTAACTGTATTGTCCATCTGCATGGGTGTCATGAAGTTCACCACTTCTGTCTTAAAAAGCATGAAGTTGGCTTTGGAGAAATTTTTTAACATGGTTTATTTAATGGGGGGTGGGGAAGAATGTGGATATGTAGGGTAATTAGCTTATGGTCGGATCAAACCAATGAGGCATTGACTTCAGGTGTGGAACACCGGTCACTCAGGACAAACCAAACCCCGTAACCAACACAAATAACCACAAAGTGAGCTAAATGCTACTCATTGCCAGTAGTCTCAGCCTTCAAATGCACACACTTGAGGCACTTCTCAGTATGGAGAATATTGATATCTGTGCAGTAACAGAAACCTAGTTCAAGGCTCCAGAGAGCACACCAGCACTAGCAGGATACTAATCATTCCATACCTTCCAGCATCAGAACCTGGATCATAGCACATAGGGTGGGGATGTATCCATATTCATCAAGGATACCTATACCTCTCTCTACATCCTCTCTACAGGATATGTACCCATGGAATGTTGCACAGCAACATTCTTCCCACTCCACAGGGGTGGGGTCACAAAAGACCCTTGGCATTAACAATCTTTGAGCCTGATGAGTCTGATCTGCAAGGCAATGGAGCCAATCATAATGGAAGTCAACAATAAAGGCATTGGGAACCTTCACATAGATGAGCACACTCAGTTTGGCTTCATCAAGTGCAGATCATGCCTCCTGAACTGGGTGGATTTCTTTGAGACAGTTACCCTGGCTACAGATGATTGAAAGGAGCTCCGCACAGCCTTCCTATACCTCACTAAGGCCTTTGACACCATTCCCCAGTCAGGTATCATAGATGAACTCACCAACCTGGGCATAAATCCATACATCACAAGATGGATTGCAAACTGGCTCACAGATAGATCCCACAAATTAAGAGTTGCTTGCTACATGTCAGACTCTAAACCAGTAACAACTGGTATCCCCACCGTTCAGTCCTGGGGCCCTCCTGGTTGGTATAGACTTCTCAAAAGTACATGCCAACACAGGAGGGTTGTGGTTGACTAAGTTTGCTGGGAACTGTAAAGTGTTTGCCATAATAGATTCCCCGGATGACACAAATATTCTCCAGAAGGGACTCTGTGAGACAGATGTGTGGTGTCCGAATCATGGCCTCAAGCTCAATGTGAAAGAATGCATAGTAATCCCCTTTGGGGAAAACAAAGTACCCACAAACTACCACATAGGTGTTACCCCCTAAAACTGACAAGGTAATAAGGGATCTGGGGACAGAAGTAGATAGTCATCTTTCCTTTGACAACCACGTTGCCAAAGTGATTAGGAAATCATATGTGGCCCACCTAATAAACAAAGGGTTTGCATCAGGATCAAAATATATTATATGGGTCTGTTTTCATATCACTGTGTGCGCAAGGCAGGATTGGTGAATAGTGACATGTGTCTGGAGTAAGAATTGCAACTGCCAGATATGTGTGGCCCACTGCTGTACTCAGACATGGCCTAAGTGTGTGAGCATGCTCAGTAGAACCTTTCAGTATGTTGTTGACTGAAATGTACTTTGTTTGTTTAAGTGTGTGAGCATGCCCAGTGTGACCTTTCAGTATGTTGTTGGCTGACATTTGCTTCGTTTGTTTAAGTATGTGAGCATGCCCAGTATGACCTTTCAGTTTGTTGTTAACTGACATTTGCTAAATTTGTTTAAGTGTGTGAGCATGCCCACTATGAGCATATATATACTATATATGTGTGTGTGAAAATTCAAGTTGTTTTTTACTTCAGGGCTCACCTTTGTGTTGTACCTCGACAGGAAGCACGCTGTGCCTGCAGGGCTTCCATGAGTCAGTTTGCATAGACTTATCAACATTTCTACATACAGGGGGGCAGCTATTATTTGTACATTTCTACCCAGGGGGGCACACCTAATTGTTACTAATTGGTACACCTGACACTTATACACATTTGCTAGGCCTGCACTGCTATGTCACGTACTCCATTTCAATCTGTACTGTTGCCTATCATACTGGCTTGAGGCATACCACTGTACTACAGACCTTAGCTTCCAATTACACGCATATTAGTTTGTGACTTCATAACATACCCAACCCACATCACACTGCCTGGCCTGCTGTTATCTGTCTGCATAGGCCTGTGGGGAGGTGAATCATATGCCTCTTCAGAGGGCATGATATAGCATTTGTTTGTGTTTGTCTACAATTGTCCTGCTGGCTGTGACTGTTAGGTATGTGACCCCCCCAACTGGTAAGTGTGAGTGACTTAAGTTGTGTCTGCGCCAGTGAAATGCTGTCATGGCTTAGTGGCTCAGTACTGTGACTATAATGCACAGTATCCTGAGTTTGAGCCCTGTCACTGCTTTTTATTTTCCTGCTGGGTAGACCTGACTGGTTAAGGAACAGTAAAGCAGGTGTGAGAGTGTTTACCCGACTTTGCTCAACTTTGCCCAACGTTGACCAACTTTGTCCAACGTTGCCCGACGTTGCGCTGGTTAGTGTGGTGCACAGCTATGCCCAATTGTATTTAAATATTCTCAATACTGGTAAAATGTGCTTAGCAGTGCTTTATATTGCTTAAAATAGGGCACTCATGCCTCAGGTGGTGCTGCAGGGCTGCCTATGTTGGATGCATATAGTACACTCCCTATACATGTTTGAAAACACGTAGTGTCAAGTTAGGCATCCCTTTTACTGTATCTGCGAGTCATAGAGAGGTGTCATTTCCAGGGTTCCTACTGAGTCAATGTATCTGCTATGCATTGCCTCTTTGCCAAGGCTAGGGCATACCAGGCATGCCTCCTTCTGTCTACTGGGGCAGGCTCAGGTTGTTCCTCCTCTGAGTCACGCTGTGCCTGTGCAGGCCTTAGCAATGGTGGGGGGCTGTTTGGCCCTGCCCCATGCTGTTCCTGCTGCAGCTGTTTCCGCAGGATCATACTGTGTAGCATGGCACATACCATAACAGGTTGGGTACATGTAGTCGGTGAGTACAGCAAGGCTCCACCAGATGTGTCCAGGCACCAGAACCATGACTTAAGCATCCCAAACACACGCTCAATTATGTTTCTTGTTTGTATGTGTGCCTCATTATGGAGTTCTTGTTCAGGTGTGTGTGCATTTCTGATGGGTGTCATCAGCCACGGCTCCAGTGCGTATCCAGCATCCCTCACTAGGTGACCATCAGGGATGTCCCATTGGCAAATCTATGGCACAGCTGCATCAGATGCCAGATGTGGGAATAGTGATAGCTTCCAGGGCAGCCAGCACACGCATGCATCATTATGCCCTGGGCATTGCACATGACCTGGCAGTTGATGGAGGAGAATCCCTTGCAGTTGATGTAGACCCTACCCCGCTCACCGGGTGGTGCTTTGATGCATATGTGCGTGCAGTCTATTTCACCCACTACCTTAGAGTATTCTGCTATTTGGTGGAAAAGACACATATTGCTGGCCAATCCCTCATGGGAATTGGGGAAATATACGTAGTCACCGACATGTGCTGACATGGCATCCAGGAACTGGTGGAGTACCCTGGATGCTGATACCTGTGAAATCTCCATCATATCACCAGTTGGTCTTTGGAAGGTACCCTTAGCTACTATTCGTAGGCCAACACATACCTTGGTATCCTCTGGGATGGGTTCCCCTCTGTTGGTTCTGTGTGTGAGGTGTGGCTGGCACAGGTCAACGATTTGCTTTAGGAGCTCTCTGTTGACCCTACAGCACTCCACTTTCTCCAGCTCATGTAGCCCCTGGTAGGTTACCATGGGTCTGTACACTCATCTCCAACTCCTCACTGTGGGTTGTTCAGCAGCATTTACAACATCACCACCCTCAGCACCATGCACATGTTGATTTATGATAGCAAGAGCAGCCCCTAACATTTTGTCTGACTTAAGCTTTTTAAACTTTCCCTCTTTGTATACTGCAGTGTTGCAGAGTTCTTGGGAAAAAAACAGGGGGAATGCTGTTTGCAGAGTTTAAAGTGCTGGGCTGGGCTAGTCTGCTGTCTGTGTAATTGACTGATTCTGATATATTTCACCTGGCAGCTCTGCTAGTTCTCCTTGGTTAACTTGCTACTACTTCTTTTCCTTCCTTTTGCCTTTCTGTTTCCGCCCAGGGGGAGGGGGAAGCGCTGCGCAAATGAGTGCAAATGCACGCACATGCGTGCACACGCTGTGTGCATGTTTGCAAGGAGTTTCCTATCTTTTAATGTTGTGCAACTTTGGTTTGAGGATTTCAAATAGGACAACTGTAGGCATGCCTCTTGCAATCCTGAGCAACTCAAAGCAAACATTAGCCACTATGCTCCAATTAGCTTACAGCCTGTCTGACACCCCCCCTCAAGATGTCACCTATATTCTACTCTACTACTCACCTACTCCTACTCTTACACTCTTGGGACATAGCTCACATGCTGGGGAAAATTGGGATTCCCTATCCTTATCCTCATTTGCATAGGATTGCCTACTAACGCATGGTTACATCTCTCACACTGAGCTTCCCCCCCTTAGCAACCACTACGCAGTGGCCATGTTGTCTTCAGCCTGCCATTCACTTGCATGGCAGAACAAGCTTTTTAGTGAAAATGCCTATTTTTGGCTTTTTTAAAATTATTTTCTTGTTTTTATAAGCGCCACACGTTTGTGCGGTGCTGCGCTATGCTTAAACATCGGAGATCGGGAAAAAAGAAGTTAAAATTTTATATTTTTAAACATTTATAAATGCCAATGGCCTTATATTTGGCTATTGGCATGCTTCCTCAACTGTATGCATCCTTTATTTGGAGCTGTCATAGCTCCGTTTAGCTATTTGCAGAACGGTACTCTGTTACCAATGGTACATTTCTGCAGCTAACACTAATCTTCCAAGGACAGGTTGGTGTTTCCTGGATCACAAATTTACCTCATTTGCATGGCTTTCACCAGCAAATTAGATAATTTGCATATCATGATGCTGTCCGTGTAAGAGTAGCTTTAGCAACTCTCGTGCACGCCCCTGCCGGCTGTACCTGGATTGCACGGCAGACATATTGCAGGTGTGAGCTCCTACACTCTTCTTGCACTACGTGCAAGCTTTCGTAAATCCGGCCCATGGTCTTTATTTCCTGAATTTTAAAATTACGTTCACTTATTTTCTAGTTGTGTTTCTATTAACATCATTTTATTTATGCACGTATGATGAATTTATGTACTATTTATATAAAATTTTGGATTGAATTGGTATTTAGTTTTCATTGTGATATATATATATATATATATATATATATATATATATATATATATATATACATTTTTTTTTTTTTTTTTTTTTTTAAGATTTGAATTAGAAAACTGCAACAATACAAAAGTAAAAACTAACAAGCCAATACACGGCCAGGTTAAAAGGCTTTAATTTATTTCGGTAAGAGCTTTCGCAAATATAACTCTTGCTTCATCGGACAACTAAAAAATATCAACAAAAACATTTAAAACTTCCATACTGAAACAAACCAATAGTAACACTGTTACGACACAATTACTTAATTAAATACAATGCTTTCAGCCTGCATGCAATCTTAAAGCCATATTTCAGCCAAAAACATTTGCAGTGTGTAAAAACTAATTTACATTCCAAAATTAAACACAAAATAAAACTATATCTCTATGTAAAATAACATTCATTTATAAAAACTTCACCAGTGATAATTATTATGTCTCGTATCAATGACATGGTCATCCCTATCTAAAAACACACATGTTTAATTAATCTTTTTGAAAATGGAATAAAGTATATGCTGGTAAACTTTTTCAATTATAAATAAGCATGTGTTTACTTAATGAATGCTTATGATTCACCTACCAGGTTTAAAGACATGAAAACAAATAGCAGCAGCAACATGACTATACTAACTTCAAAGAAAATGATGTTCCAAGTAGAACTCTACCATATGTCAGATTTATATTAACTCTAAATAAGCATATTTATATGCTTAATAAATGCTTATGGTTCACCTACCACATTAAAAAAACATAAAATCAAATAATGACAACAGCTCGGCTATACTAACTTCAAAAAGAATGATCCATTCAGATCAGACTGTATCATATATCAGACCATAACAATAAAATGTATATAAAAATCTAAACTTCCTATCTCATTTTATTAATCAGGGAAATACACCATATTTATAACAGAAGCTTTTGATCAAACTTTGTCAAAAAATTAGGTATGAGCATCCTGCTGGGAAAACATCATAGTGAGAAACAAGATCGAATCCATCAAATATATCTTTTGACATATTAACAAAAAACTGTCAAAAACAGCAAATCCATGCTTCAAATATGTAGCTCATGCTTAAACATAATATTTGTATAAAATTATGTTATATCAAAAGGTAGAGACATATTTGCTGGGCATGTCTAATATTAATAAGTTCATGATCCTAATCAACACTCTCCTGAGTCTCATGAAATCAGTAAACTACCTAGCTAAATGAACTATCACCTTATATATATATATATATATATATATATATATATATATATATATATATATATATATATATATATAGCACTTATTCTAAAAACTATGGATTTAAATAACTGTATTTTATTTAAACAATTGTCTCATCTTCAACAAAGGTTTTAGGGGAACACTAAAATTTAACCTTTTCTCCCCATCTGCATGTAACTTAATAATCCATCTAATTTCATGCATGTCTGTAAAATTCCTAATATCACCTAAGCGTTGACTATTATATACTACCTCTATAGCCATAAATTTAAAATTGCAGTCTAGTGATGTATTCAATATGTGCTTACACAGTGTATTAGTATGATCCCCAGTCTTAATGCTAAAAAGATGTTCTCGTATCCTATCTCTTAAGTGCCTGTTTGTTTTTCCTACGTAAAAGGATTTGCATAGAGTGCATTGTGCTAGATAGATCAGATTTATACTGTTACAATTTTCCTCAACCTTAAATCTATATTCTTTCCATTACTAGGATGTATAAAATAACCCATATCATTTATATATTTACAGTATAAGCACTTTCCACAAGGATGAGTATTTCTTCCCATGGTCTTATCATTTCCTGATGGAGCTCTGATTAATAGATTTTTTATTATTACACCTAAATTGTGGTCTATTCCCCACAACCTTCTTAATTTTATCATCAGTAACCAAAATGTTCCAATGCTTTTGTATAATGTTTGTACTTTATTTTATATTATTACTATAGTACATACTAAGCTTAATAGTTTTATCATCATAAACTCTTTTATTCTGCTCAGTTTTGTTATGCCTTTCTGAAAAATAAGCCCCCGGATTCTCAAAAGCTTGCAAGGAGTGCAAGATTAATGCAGTAGCTCACGCAGGCAATATGTCTGCCGTGTGATCTAGCAACAGCTGTCAGGGGCGTGCACGAGAGCTCCAGCACTAATCTTGCATGGACTAAGCCCTGGTATAAAAATCACCTCATTTGCTGGAGAAATCCATGCAAATGAGGTGCTATTGCAATCCAGGAAGCTTGCAATAGTCCATGCAAGACTAGTGCAATCTGCAGAAATGTACTCGGTTAGTAACCGAGTACATTTCTGCAAATTCCAAAACGGAGCTATGACAGCTCCAAATAAAGGCTGCATATTATTGAGGAAGCATGCCAATGGCCAAGTAGAAGGCCACTGGCATTGCAAACTATTTAAAAAATAAATAAAACAACTTTTATTTTTTTTTCTCCAAT
Organism: Protopterus annectens; assembly: GCF_019279795.1. NCBI lineage: Eukaryota > Metazoa > Chordata > Ceratodontiformes > Protopteridae > Protopterus > Protopterus annectens. Next base: position 384,317,042 of record NC_056728.1, read on the forward strand.
CTCAGCTGTTTAAGCATGGGGCAGCATTGCGCAAATGTGATCGGGGGAAAAATAAGAATATAAACTTAAAATGAACATTCTAACTAAAATCAGTATTCTGCCTTGCAAGTCAATGGCAGGCAGAAGGCAACCTGGCCAGTAAGTAGTGGTTGCAAAGGGAGGAGGCTCAGTGTGAGACATGTAACTATGCATTACCAGGCAATCCTATGCAAATGAGGGGAAGGATAGTGAATCCCAGTTTTCCCCAGCATGTGAGGCAGGGCCCAAGAGTGTAAGAGTATAAATAGCTGGGTGAAAGACTAGGATATAGGTGACATCATGGGGGTGCATGTCAGGCATACTGTAAGTGGATTGGAGACCTGTGGCTCGGGATTGCTCCTAGCTTAGCACAGATAAGCTAGTGGTGTATCTAAACCTGCCTAACCCTCTTTACAAAGTGTAAGCAGGTGTGCGCTCTGCGCACTGGATTTTACAGAAAGAAAAAGGAAGTTAAACCAGGAAACAGCAATGTGCACATTTGAGTACTCTGCGCGGCACGCACACAGGCTTAAACAGGGAGGCAATGGGAAAGGAAAACAGCAGTAGGAAGGTAATCAAGGAGAACTAACTTAGCTGACAGGTGAAATGTATCAGAATCAGCCAATTATACAGGCAGCAGACCAGCCCAGCCCAGCACACCACTATAAACTATGCAAACACCTTTCCCCCTTGTTTTTCCCAAAATCTCTGCACCACCAATGTATACAGATGGGGAAATTTTACAAAACAAAAGAAGAGAAAAAATGTTAAGGGCTGCTTTTGCTATCATAAACCAGCATGTGCAAGAGGCTGAGCATGGTGAGGATGTGAATGCTGCTGAACAACCCACAGAGAGGAGACAGAGAAGAGTGTACAGACCCAGGGTAACCTACCAAGGACTACATGAGCTGGAGATAGTGGAGCGCTATAGGGTGGACATGGACCTCCTACAGCAAATTGTTGAGCTGTGCCGGCCACGCCTTGCACACAGAACTAATATAGGGTAACCCATCCCAGAGGATACCAAGGTATATGTAGGCCTAAGAATACTAGCTACAGGTACCTTCCACAGGCCAACTGGGGATATGATGGGGATTTCACAGGCATCAGCATCCAGGGTACTCCATCATTTCCTGGATGCCATGTCAGCACATGTCGGTGAGCACGTATATTTCCCCATCACCCGTGAGGTGTTGGCCAGCAATATGCGTCTCTTCCACCAAATAGCAGAATACCCTGAGGTAGTGGGTGCAATAGACTGCACGCACATACACATTAAAGCACCACCAAGTGAGCTGGGTAGGGTCTACATCAACCGCAAGGGCTTCCCCTCCATCAACTGCCAGGTCATGTGCGATGCCCAAGGCATAATAATGAATGTGTGTGCTGGCTGCCCTGGAAGCTACCACAATTCCCCCATGTGGCATCTGACGCAGCTGTACCAGACATTTGCCAATGGGGACACCCCACATGGTCCCCTAGTGGGGGATGCTGGATATGCACTGGAGCCATAGCTGATGACACCCATCAGAAATGCACACACACCCAAACAAGAACTCCATAATGAGGCACACGCACAAACACGAATCATAATAGAGCGTGTGTTTGGGATGCTCAAGTCACGGTTCCGATGCCTGGACACATCTGGTGCAGCCTTGCAGTACTCACCAACTACATGTACCCAAATTGTCCTTGTATGTGCCACGCTACACAATATGATCCTGCAGAAACAGCTGCAGCAGGAACAGCATGGGGCAGGGTCACACAGCCCCCCACCAGTGCTAAGGCCTGCACAGGCACAGAGTGACTCAGAGGAGGAACAACCTGAGCCTGCCCCAGTAGGCAGAAGGAGGCATGCCCAGTATGCCCTGGCCTTGGCAAAGAGGCAATGCATAGCACATGCACTGACACAGTAGGGACCCAGGAAATGACACCTCTCTCCGACTCGCACATACAGTAAAAGGGATGCCAAACATGGCACTACCTGTGCTCAATCATGTATAGGGAGTGTACTATGTGCATCCAACATAGGCAGTCTTGCAGCACCACCCTCAATACTGGGACACCCACAAGATAAGTGACTCACACATGCCAGTTGGGGGGTACATACCCAACAAAAGTCACAGCCAGCAGGATAGGTGTAGCAAACACAAAGAAATGCTTTACTATGGCCTCTGAATGAGCCCCATGGGTAACCCCTACCCCAGGCCTACACAGACTACAGCAGGCCAGCCAGTTGAATGTAAGTTGTGAAGGCAAGGAAGTCAGAAACTAATATGTAGGTAGTGAAAGCTAAGATCTGTAGTACACTGATATGCCTCTAGCCAGCATGATAGGTAAGACTACAGACTGAAATGGTGTACCCGACATACCAGTACAGTCCTAGCAAATGTGTAAAAGTGTAAGGTGTGCCCCACCATCCTATGTACACTTATAGTAACAGTCAGGTGTGCCCACCCCACCCCACCCCTGTGTAGAAATGTAGAAACAGTCAGGTGACCCCTGCTATGCAGAAATGTAGCAAAAGTCAATGCCAAATGACTGATGTATACCCTGCAGATACAGCATGCTACCTGTCGGTGTACAACACAAAGGTCAGCACCACAGTACAAGCTACCTGGACTTGATCCACACATGCAATATAGATGGCCATACTGGGCATGCTCACACACTTAGAGGAATGAAGGCAATGTCAGTCAACAACATACTGAAAGGCCATACTGGGCATGCTCACACACTTAAACACATGAAGGCCATGTCAGCAAACACCAGTGGACCAGACATATCTGGCAGTTGCAATTCTTAGTGCAGACACATCAGTATGCACCACTCCTGCCTTGCACACACAGTTGATAGGAATACAGACATATATGTAAGGACAACACACTATAATAAGTCAAAGGTAGATGGACATAGATGTGTTGAAGAGGGTGACTGTAACAAGGAGCCATCTGGGCCTGTCCCACACAGCACAAAGCCAAAGGGCCCCAAACACATGAGGTGCAGGTTTCACTCAGTGCAGATACTAGCCAACAGTATCTGTCAGCATAACGGTATGTTGCACGTGCCAGCTGTGCAACATGAATGTACAAGGAGGTAGTCACCTAGTAGCTATATACACGTACCTGTGGCATATGACCCCATATGTGCCTGCATGCGGCATGTTAACCCCTACATGAATGGGCTATGGCCCATGCACACACCACCCTCCCCATAGCAGTATCATGAGAAGCCTGCTGAGGTCATCCAATGTGAAATACACCTTTGGGAGAGCTGCAGCTCCGTAATCCCCATGGTGCATCCCATAACTGTGTACTGCCGTACTGATAAACTAGTTAGGTAGTAGTCCTAACCCCAAACTTGGCAACTGTGTGAGTGTGTGTTTGTGTGTGTGTCTCTCAGTCCCTGACTGTGTAGAGAGAAATGCTTTTTAGGTTATTCATACTCTGTACAGTTCATATACACAACTATGGAAATGCTGCTGATGTTACTCACATAGAAATACACCTCTGGGAAAATCCTCGCCCAGTAATCTGTGTAGCACATCCTTTAACTGCGTACTGCTGTAGTGTGATAAAGTAGTCAGGTAGGTGTTCTAACCCCAGACCTGGCAACTGTGTGTGTGCTTGTGTCTGACTGAGTAGAGAGCTATGCTTTTTAACCCACTCATACACTGTACAATACATATACTCAACTTTGTCAAAGCTGCTGATGTCACTCACCTAGAAATACACCTCTGGGGAAATCATAACCCAATAATCTCTGTAGTGTGTCCTGTACCTGCATACTGCTGTAGTGTAATAAAGTAGTTAGGTAGGTGTTCTAATCCCAGACTTAGCACCTGTGTGTGTGTGTGTGTGTGTGTGTGTGTGTGTGTGTGTGTATGAATCTGTATGTCTCCATCTGTCTTTGACTCAGTAGAGAACAATGCTTTTTAGGGTACTCACACTCCTTAGAATTCATATACTCAACTTTGGCAAGGCTGCTGACATCACCCAGCTAGAAATACACCTCTGAAAAGGTTGTAGCTCAGTAATCTCTGTAGTGCATCCTGTAACTGCGTAGTGTGATTTAGAATTGTGGTAGGGTTCCATCTCCACCTATGGCAGTTCTGGATGTTTTGTGTGTGTTTCAATGTCTGTGTATGGAGGAATGCATCACAGGCTACTCGCAGTACATTTCAAATGCCCTACTTTGGTAATCCTGCTGATGTCATTCATTGTGAAATACAACTTTGTGGAAAAAGGTCTGTAGTAATCCTTGTGGTGTGACCTATAACTGCTCCATGGTGAAGTGTGATATAGGCCTTGGTCAGGGGTTTAATACCCACACATGTTGGTTGTGGATGTTTTGTGTGTGTCTCACTGTCTGAGTAGGGAGCAGTGCATTTTAGGCTAGTTACTTGCAGTACAGATGAAAGGGCCTTCTTTGGTAATCCTGCTGATGTCATTCAATGTGAAATACACCTTTGGGGAAGAAGTAATTCAGTAATGTCCATGGTGTGTACTATAACTGCATAGTGCTGTAGTGTAATAAACTAGTTAAGTAGGGGCACAACTCCCAGACATAACAGGTGTGTGTTTGTAATTCAGATTCTGTGCAGAGGTGGGGGGAGTGTGTGACACCTGTGGGCAATGTGGAGGGGATTTTGATTATTTCTTTTATGGTGGCCCTACTATATATTGCAATGTCAACCATACAGGGATAAGAGATGTAAATTAGCTGAGAGGCTGGGGTGCAAAGCCATACCCATACACGTGACATCAAGGCCAGCCACGTGTTTGGCTGTGGGGGATGCCTATTCAAACAAGACATATAGTGTGTGGGGCCTCTCAACCCCATTAACAGTGCATGTGGACATATGTGTATTAGTTAATCTGCCATTGCTATCTGCAGATGTATGGCCATATATACCTATATAGATTTATATATTTGCTAATATATATATATATATATATATATATATATATATATATATATATATAAAACTATGTCCGTATACACCTACATAGATATATATCTGCGTACACATATGTAATGTGCTTTTGTATGTGTAGACATATAGGTGTAGAGACATATATGTGTCGATTTAGGCATAAGCATGTATATATGTGCATATATATTAATACAGATACATATAGTTTTAGAAAGTAATATATATATATATATATATATATATATATATATATATATATATATATATACACACATATGTATATATCTACATACCTAGATATGTTGTGTCTGTTTACATATTAATATAGGTACACAAACATACATCTAGATATTGGTATACATTCTCTGTACTGTTGCATGACTGGACTGGATGATATGTTTCTGAAAGCATCAAATCTCTTTGTATCTGTCATGGCTTAGTAGTGCATCACTTTGTCTATGGTGTGCAGGGTCCTTAGTTTGATCCTTGCTAGAGCTGTATAATTTTGTTGCTGGGCAGAACACGGCCCGTTAGATGCACAGTGATTAAAGCACTTTAAAGTAGTTATAAGCAAGTTTGTGATGGATTGTATGAGCTAAGTAATGCCTACACAGGTTAAGCAATTCAGCAGCTGAGTATAAGAAACTGTAACCAGACTTTAGCAGTGCTTACCTCTGCGCAAACCCATGCAAACCTGCATACAAGTGCTTTAAAGTGCCTTAATCACTCTGTATCCATCGGCATTGTTCTGCCTAGCAATAAAATAAAAAACCTCTGCTAGGCTCAAACCCAGGGCCATGCACACCATAGCCAAAGTGATTTCCCTCTAAGCCATCTCATATATACATAACTCTGCTGTGTGCACAAACATAACATTCAGCCCAGTCATTCAACAATCCAGAGAATGTATTCCAACATGTAGATGTATGTGTGTGTGTAAAAATATATTAATGTCTAAACAGAAACAACATATTGATATATGTATATATATATATATATATATATATATATATATATATATATATATATATATATATATAGACATACATATATGTAAGCAGATATTTATATCTATATAGGTATATACAGACATACATCTGTAGATAAAGTAGGAACATAGCAGAATCATATATGTCCACATGCAGACAGGCACAAACAACATATGTCATGGATGAATAGGTATTCTCCTCCCCACAGCCAAGCACATCTGCCCTGCAATACATTACCAACTGTTGCAGATCCCATAACCAGGACATTACATGGCAAGGGCACAAGATGTTAACAGTACTCCATCCCGCCTGTATGATGTCAGGCTGGTATCAGTAACATATCATGCAGTACAGTCAGGCTCATAATGACTCCCATTTTGCAGTCATCTGTTACCTTTGTTAGCCAGAGTCCCATACAGTTGGCCTGTACTTCAGAGATGTAGATGTCAAATAACAGTGATCCCAGGACTGAACCCTGAGGTACTCCACCTGTCATGTATCTGGGGATGGATGTGGAGTCAGTTACACCTACAGATTGGGTTCTGTCAGTAAGCCATGTGGCAAACCATCGATTGGCATAGGGATGTATGGCCAATTTAGTATGTTAATCTATGTTTCCAGACTGGGGGATGGTGTTGAAGGGCTTGGCGAGATCCACTTAGGTTGTATGGACTGCCTTACCCTCTTCAACAGCTATGCAGATGGAGTCAAAGCAGTCAATCAGTTTCAGGTGACAAGACTGGCCCTCCATGAGCCCAATCTGTGTGGGGTCCAGTGTTTGTGGGTTGCCAATGTCTGCGTTCAAAACATCCCTGATAATGCCTTCCATGGCCATGCAGATCATGCTCATCAGACTGATGTGATGGTAGTTCCAGGAATCACAGGTGGATCCCCCCTTGTGGAGTGGGATAACTGCAGCTGTACACCACTCATTGGGCACCAGGCCTGATGTGAGGCTATGATTCCACATGACAGTTAGGTGAGTTGCCATTCCATTTTATAGTTCATGTAGTACACAGCCCAGGATGTCATCTGGTCCCATGGATGCTGTATTCTTAGCTGTGGGTAGTGCATTTTCTGCCTGTGTGGCTGTGATTACTGGGCAATGGAACCCTTTTGGTATTGACATGGGCAATATTGGGGGTGAAAGGGGGTGAATGTGGCACTAAATCAATTTGTCAGGATATTGACACATTCCATGGGAGCAGTCTATGTAATGGCATTCTGTTGCTGCTCAGAGCACTTCTGAGCATTGCCAGTTAGAATTCGGACATAACTATAGAATGCTGCGTGGTTGTCTGTGGAATCTATGTTGATTTTAGTTGCATAACCAGTTTTGGAGGATTCCATGAGGGATCTCAACATCTTACTGGGGCTGGTAAGGGAGTTGCTTGCATCCTTGGATTACCCTTTTTTCTTCAACAGTGCCTACCATTTGTTGCATACTCTGTAAACGGCAGGAGACCACCAGACTGGCTTGATTATTTGGGAAGTGAGTGTCATGGTTCTATGTGGGATGTCAGGAATCATGCACAAGTGGCTGTGCTCATACAGTGCCTTAGTCCAGGATTCATCAGTTATACTGTCAGCTCCTGTCTCCATGGGTGTCACAAACATTGTCACTTCTGCCTTAAGTAGCATGAAGTTGGCATTGGAGAGGTCATTTACGGACAACTGTATATACATTCCTTTCACATGTTCAGTTTGGTTAGCCTATGGCGGGATTACTTTGGTGTAACCGGAGTCCCATGTACTGTTGTGATGGCTTAGTGGTTAGTTGCTCTGACTGTAGTGTACAGGGTCTTGGGTTCCTGACCTGCAAAGGCAGGTTATTTTTGTTCTGGCCAGAACAGCAGTTAATGCACACAGACTAATTAGGGAAATTTAGGTTAGTCACACTCACTACAATTAAAATGCCCTAGTCTAGCAATCCTGCTGATGTCAATCACTGTGAAGTACACCTTTGGGGAAGGAATACTCCAACAGTCTCTGTGGTGTGCTCTATAACAGCGTAATGCTGTCGTGTGATATAGAATTCTGGTAGGGGTTCTATTCTCACACATGGGAGTTGTGTATGGTTTTGTGTCTGTTCCTATGCCTGTGTAGAGAGCAATGCATGTTTGGCTAGTCACACTCACTACAATTCATTCGCCCAACTTTGGCAGTCCTGCGGATGTCACTCACTGTGAAATAAAGCTTTGGAGAACAAATAATCAACTAATTTCTGTCGCACGTTCTATAATGGCATAGTGATGTAGTGTAATAGCTAGTTAGGTAGGGGTTCTAATCCCAGATGTGACAGGTGTGTATGTGTGCTGATATTTGTTGTTTGTTTCCTGTGTGGAGTCAGTTGTGAGTGTTTTTAAACTTTCTTTTATGGTGTCCCTAGTATAATTCACAATATCCACCATGCAGGAATAACAGATGTGATATCAGTACATAGTCAGTCACGCGTTCGATACCCTGGACTGGTAGGTGTGTGACACAAACATGCTTATAGGTTCATAGGTTCATAGGTTCATACTAGGCTATCTGCCCGAGGGCATTTATAAGCCTAGCCCATTGTTTTGTGGCTTACGCCACCCCTTTAGTATGGGGAACTATACCCATTATTTTGCTGTGCCTCTGTCGAGCAGTGACACTGAGGTAATTCCTGGGGTATATCTGCGATCTCCCATCCATTGGTCAAGATTTCTCTTGAACAAGGCCAGCGAGGTGCTCTGCCTCACATGTACCGGGATTTTGTTCCACAGCATAGGGAGTCTTTGGGTGATGAATCTATCTCTCCAGCACGTCCTATTAATAGTCGTGTCGAGGTTTAAGTCTCCGCCCTTGTGGCTCTGATGGATCTAGATTTTTGAGGTGAAGCATATTCATCAAATCTGGGTTTGACATGGCCTTGTATGTTAGGCAAAGGTCACCTCTGAGCAAGCGGTTTTACTGAATAGAGCTGGAGTTCTTTCAGTCGGGCAGCATAGGACAGATTTTGAGACCCTTTATCCTTTTGGTGAGGAACTTTGTGGCCTCTCCAGCTGCTGCAAGTGTCGGGTCAGATACATTCAATGGGGCATTGTACTCAATCATTGGTCTGATGAGTGATGAGTAAAGGCAGACTATGACCTCCCTTGATCTAGATGAGAATCCCTTCATGATAAGGTGGGCAATGTAGAAGGACTTCCTAACTACTTTAGCTACATGGGTGTCGAATGACAGACTACTATCAACCTGGGTCCCCAGGTCCCTGATAACTTCTTCTGTGCTCAGTGGATTGCCACCTATTTGGTAGCTAGGTAACCTTGTTTTTCCCGAAGGGTATGACTATGCATTTTTGGCATTTAACTTTAGGCCATGGCTCTGGCACCAGTTATCCGTTTCTGTGAGACCCTTCTGAAGGATATCTGTGTCAGATGTGTTTTCTACTATGGCTCCCAGTTTGCAGTCATCTGCAAACTTTGTCAGCCATAACCCTCCTGTGTTTGCTTGTACTGAAAAGTAGATGCCAAACAAGAGGGCCCAGGACTGAGCCCTGTGGGACACCACTTGTGACAGGCTTTGAGTCTGACATGGCGCCAGCAACTCTGACCCTGTGGGTTCTGTCACTCAGCCAGTTTGCAACCCATCTTGTGATGTATGGGTTAACATTTAAGCTGATGAGTTTTTCAATGATACCCGAGTGGGTATTGTATCGAAGGCCTTAGCCAGATCGAGGTAGGCTGTATGGACTGCCTTCCCTCATCAATGGCTTTGGTGACTGTTTCAAAAGTCAACCAAGTTTAAAAGGCATGATCTGCCTTTGACAAAGCCAAACTGGGTTGGATCCAAAGTCTGCAAATTCCCTATGTCTTTATTTATGAGGTCCATTATGATCCTCTCCATGGCTTTGCAGATAAGGCTTGTCAAGCTAATGGGCGGTAATTTCCAGGGTCTGTGGAGGCACCGCCTTTGTGAAGTGGGACCACAGTTGCAGTGCGCCACCCCTGGGGTGTGGCACATCCAGAGGTAAGACTTTGATTAAACAGCTGTCCTAGCTGTGGGTTTAATTCCTCATTGAGTTCGTGGAGCACACAGCCGGGGACACCATCGGGTCCCATGGATGCTGTGTTTTTGCTTTGGAGAGAGCAGTTCTCACTTGGGCTGGAGATGTTTGGGGCTGCACTCATTTGGTATAGATATCTCTCCTTTGGGGAGGGGAAGAAGTTTGCACTGAACCTGTCAGCCAGTATGTTGGCAATGTCTGTAGGATCAGTAATCTTCACATCATTTTGAACTAGTTCTGAGCATATCTGGGAGTTTCCTCCTAGGTTTCTAACATAGCTAAAGAAGGCCTTATGATTGTCTTTTGAGTCTTTAGCTATTTTTCTCTCGAAATTTGCTTTGGATGATTTTATGAGAGCTCTTAGTTTTTACTTATAGTGATCAAGGGTGTCTTACCTTTTAAGGATTTTGCTCTATCTTGTAGTAGCTTCCTCCTTTTGTTGTAGAGTTTGTTTATGGCTGGGGTCCACCAGACTGGACGCTTGCCTTTGGTACAAAGAGTCTTTGTTTTGCTTGGGATTGCCTTATCCATGCAGTCCTGCAGGTGCTGGTAGAAGGCGTTTAAAGGATTCAGCGGCTTGAGTATTGTTTTCCTCGGCTCAGGGCCTGAAAGGAGACCACACTAGTCTTTAGAAGTGTGAAGTCGGCTTTGAGAAGTTCTTTACTGTGGTCTTTTTATTTCAGGTGGGGTGGGATGAGGACCTTCAGCGAGATTAGTTTGTGATCTGATCTCACCAGTGAGGGTATACTTCCAGTTGAACATTGTGCTCCCATGTTCGTGATGATGAGATCAAGTATGTTATCCCCTCTTGTGGGGATGGTGACTAGTTGTTCCATGGCATTTGAGTTTATGAATTCCAGGAACTTTTGGGCTAGGGTGTTTGGGCTTGAGTAGTGTTCCCAGTCTATATTAGGGTAATTGAAGTCACCTAGTATGATGGTGTTTGGTGATACATTTATCCCTCTAGTGTTTTCAGGAAGGCCATGTGAGTTTCCTGAGTTTGTGAGGGTGGCCTGTAACATGCTACAATTTGCAGAGCAGTCTTGCCTATGGTTAATTGCACCTGGATGGTCTCCGATGCATCCAGTCTTGAGGTGTGGGTGTCCTTGATGAATATGGATACCCCCTTTCTTGGTATTGTCCGGATTTTGGGGCCGGAACGCATGATATGAGGTAAAACCTGATAGCGCTGGGGTGCTCTCAGGAGCCTTGAACCAGGTTTCTGTCACAGCACAGACATCGATGTTCTCCATACTGAGAAGGGCCTCGAAAAGGCATTTTGAGATTTAGACTTCTGGCATTGAGCAGCATTACCCTTAGTTTTTTCCTTTTTGTGTTCTAGGGTGGTAGGTTTAGAATTTGAGCCTTGCCTAAAAAGGCACTATGGGGTGGCAAGAGCCTTTGCCAATATCCGAATCCCAGGGTGACAGGTGCAAGCCGCCCCTTATTAAGCAGCGTGGCTTGTCCAGCATGTCATCCCAGGCAGACAGATACTGGATCCCCTTTGAATGACACCAGTGTTTAAGCCAATTGTTAAAGCTGATCATCTTATCTCTGTATTGTGGCATCATTCTTGGTGAAGGTAGGATACTGCTCAAGGTCAGGGTCATACCTGCCTGGGCTACATAATCAGAGAGCTCCTCAATGTCTCTTTTCATGTAGTCCAAGGGGGTACGTCTCTGGTCGGTTACACCAGCGTGGACAATGACTGAGTCATATTTGTACCTGCTGTTGAGAGACCTGAGTGCTTGCGTTATGTGGCGGATTCTAGCGCCCGACAGGCAGCTTACTGTGACCTTCTCCTTACTCAGTCTGGTGAGCGGGACATCAGTGTGTCTGACTATGGAGTCACCAATGACTAGTGTGTCTGGCATTGTGTTTGGCCTTAAGGGCTGTGACTGTTTGACACTCTGACTGTGAGGTCTATGTGTTGCGGTGTTGTGTTCTGAGGTGGTGGTTGTTTGGGTGTCTGCTTTGGTGGCCTCTGCTGTTTTGGTAGATTTTGATCAGAGCCTCCGAGTATGTCTTTGTGTGTTTATGTGTATGATTTGAGGTTGTAATGGTACTATGTGAGACTGGGTCTATAGTGTGTGTGGTAACCTTCTCCTCCTGACTGGTCTTGCCAGTCCTATGTTGAGAGAGCTCAGCCTCCAGTTTGGCCGTATAGTTGCATCTCTCGCATGTATTTGTGTTTTGTGGGAGGAGGAAAGGGTTGTCAGTGTACATGAGGCAATTGAAACATTGCCTCAATATTCCCAGGTTCACCAGCTGAGCAGGAGAGGACACTAGCAACTGATCCCTCGACATGCTAGAAGGGTAGACGAAAAACTTTAAAAAAGATTCCGGGGACGTGGGTGACCGAGAAATGGGGGTTGCCTTTTGGGGGACTATCTATGACAAGAGTGCCGTATCAAGGTAATAAGTACTGTAGGAGCAAGTGCTAGGTTTAATAGATAGAGAATAGTCTACTTGGAGTCAAGTAGAGTTGATCTTTTAGTTATAGGATACGCTGATTTGATCAGTAGTATAGTTCGAGGAAGGTAGTTTTAAGGAAAATTTGAAGAGTGGACTTTAGGTAGCCCGAATAGTAAACCCTGCTTTAACCGCACTGCCCTAGTGTGCAACAGTGGCAGCTCATCTAAATCGCTTAATGCGGCGTTTAAGCTGCTTTATACCAGGGGCTGGAAAAGCTAGAAACTGGCCCAAAACGACCAATAAACTACTAGTTACTGGCTGAAACCTCACAAAACTGGACAAAGGCAGCTCAATGCTTCCCACTCCCACTGGTAAGCAGGTAGCTTCCTTCCCCAAATAAGGCAAGGAAACAGTACACAGGAACTACAACCAAAGCCCAGGAATCAGCAACTCTGAAACTGGACTAAACTAGTAAAGCAGGAAAGCAAGGTAGCTTCCCTTCCCCCCAAATAAGGCAAGGAAACAGTACACAGGAACTACAACCAAAGCCCAGGAATCAGCAACTCTGAAACTGGACTAAACTAGTAAAGCAGGAAAAACAAGAGATATTTTTTTTCTTTTTTTTCACAAAACAGGCAGAAACAGGTACAGCAAACACTTATAAATGCTATGAATCAGCTACTACAGCTTACACAGAAGAATTTGCTACAAATACAGTCAAATAGTAACAAACAAGGATTCCAAGTGCAATATTAAGTTAAATGCAGTAAAAGCAGCTTCAATGTAACAGAAAGGCAGGTAAATACAGTTGCTAGGTATTCAGATGTGGAAAGCAACAAAAATATACTTAGTATCAAGAAAAAGTCGCTTTTCGCTCTCTGCAGCCTGGATTACTCTGCTGGCCCACGTGGAGTCTGTGCTGAGTAGGTACAAGCTGAAAGTTTTATACCAGGGGCTGGAAAAAGCTAGAAACTGGCCCAAAACGACCAATAAACTACTAGTTACTGGCTGAAACCTCACAAAACTGGACAAAAGGCAGCTCAATGCTTCCCACTCCCACTGGTAAGCAAGGTAGCTTCCCTTCCCCAAATAAGGCAAGGAAACAGTACACAGGAACTACAACCAAAGCCCAGGAATCAGCAACTCTGAAACTGGACTAAACTAGTAAAGCAGGAAAGCAAGGTAGCTTCCCTTCCCCCAAATAAGGCAAGGAAACAGTACACAGGAACTACAACCAAAGCCCAGGAATCAGCAACTCTGAAACTGGACTAAACTAGTAAAGCAGGAAAAACAAGAGATATTTTTTTTTTCTTTTTTTCACAAAACAGGCAGAAACAGGTACAGCAAACACTTATAAATGCTATGAATCAGCTACTACAGCTTACACGGAAGAATTTGCTACAAATACAGTCAAATAGTAACAAACAAGGATTCCAAGTGCAATATCTTTTACTCTCCCAACCCACCCTGACTTATCTTTGCCTCTGTCTTCCTCTCTCACTCCCTCTCTGGTGGATGTGGAGACTTAAACCTGGTTTGCTTAGGCAGCGGCATGTGTGTTGTCAGTGATGCTCATGATCAGCTGATTGCCTCTGCACAGATTACAGCCCTCCTCTAGCTGATTACATGTGGAACAGTTGTGGTAACATTCCCATAGCCAATTGCATGGAAACACACTCCAATATCTAGGAACATCATGTTGGTGTTGGGCCTTTTCATTCACTGTGAGCAGGAATTAGATCTGTTGTTTGGCAAACAGCATCACAGATGGATTGGGGACTTACCTCAGACAACATAAAATGTGGAAACAGGTCAACACACAGGAGAGGGATGTGCCTGTCCTGACTACAGACTGTAAGTGCTGCTATACTGCAGTTGGGGTAATATTGGTTTAACAGGGTGTGTATGGATATGGCTACCCTATATGTTTTAATACTTGTCATGTTGGTGCTATGTTTATGAGGAATCCCCGTCTGTAGGGTCATCTGCAGACTGGGCAGTGTGTGGTGCCTTATGTTCCTTGTGTTACCCACAGAGCACCTATCTCTCAACTGCAGAAAGTAGTGTGAGGATTGCAGTCAGTAGATGGTGACAGCCGGGAGAGGTACTGATGTCATATCCCTCATCAAACCCTGTTACGACAGGAAATGTATGAGATCATAACAGCAACATGTCAATGTTGGCCCTGTGTTTGTGCTTCCAGTCACAACCCTGTCAACCTTTGTACATATGTCATGCAGTAGGGGGTGCATATGTTCTGTACACCATATTCATTGACAGCATAGTTGATAACAAGCCATTGAGCTGTCAGACTGCTACACATGTTATGTATAGTAGGAGTTATATTTGAGGACATAGCCTGGGCATTCTGTGGCTGTGTGTACAGTACTGAGGTATGTGTAAGTCTGGTAATTGTTGACAGTGTGTGTTCATAGGTTCATAGGTTCATAAGTTCATACTAGGCTATCTGCCCTAGGGCATTTATAAGCCTAGCCAGAGTGTGTTTGGCTTTTTCCACCCATTTTAAATTAATTTTGCTATGCCTTTTTTTGAGGTTAGTATACTGTGCCTCTGTCTAACAGTGACACAGAAGTGATAGCCCGGGTAAACCTATGATCTCCCATCCACTCATCAAGATTCCTCTTGAAGAGAGTCAATGTGGGACTCTGCCTAACCTGGACTGGGATTTTATTCCAGAGTGAAGGAAGCCTCTGGGTTATGAATCTGTCCCTCCAGCATGTCCTATTTATTTCAGTGCTGAGGTTCAAGTCTCTCGAGCGTAGCTCGATGGGATTTGGATTTTCTGAGGTGCAGCATGTCCATTAATTCCGGGTTGGACATGGCTTTATACATCAGGCACAGATCGCCTCTGAGCAGGCGGTATGCCACTGAGTAGAGCTGGAGTTTCTTTAACCGGAAGCATATGGCATCTGTTTGAGCCCTTTGATCCTCTTGGTGAGGTACTTTTGGGGTCTTTCCAGTTGCTGCAGGTGTCTGGTAAGGTACATCTCAAAAGGGGCATTGTACTCAATTATGGGCCTGATGAGGGATGAGTAAAGAGGCACAATGACCTCCCCTGATCTAGATGTGAATCCCTTCATGATTAGGTGGGCTATATAAAATGTTTTTCTAACCACTTTGGCCACGTGGTTGTCAAATGAGAGATTGCTGTCAACTTGGGTCCCCAGGTCCCTAATGACTTCTTCTGTACTTAATGGATTACCACCTATGTGGTAATTTGTGGGCACTTTGTTTTTGCCAAAGGGGGTGATTATACACTTTTTGGCATTTAGCTTGAGGCCATGGATCTGGCACCAGTTGTCTGTTTCTATGAGGCCATTTTGGAGGATGCTTGTGTCAGCTGGAGAGTTGATTATGGCACCCAGTTTGCAGTCATCTGCGAACTTGGTCAGCCACAGTCCTTCTGTGTTGGCCTGTACTGCCAAGAAATATATACCGAACAAGAGAGGTCCCAGGACTGAGCCTTGTGGGATGCCACTTGTAACTGGTTTGGAGTATGACATGGCTCCAGCAATTCTAACCATGTGGGTTCTGTCCTTGAGCCAGTTTGTAACCCATCTAGTGACATAGGGGTTTATGTTTAAGCTGGTGAGCTTATCTATAATGCCCGAGTGAGGTATTGTATCGAAGGCTTTTGCGAGGTCCAGGTAGGCTGTGTGGACCACCTTCCCCTCGTCAATGGCCTTGGTGACTGTTTCAAAGAAATCAACCAGGTTTAAGAGGCAGGATCTGCCCTTAACAAAGCCAAACTGGGTAGGATCCAGTGTCTGTAGGTCCCCAATATCTTTATTTATGAGGTCCATGATGATCCTTTCCATAGCTTTGCAGACCAAGCTAGTCAGGCTTATGGGGTGATAGTTTCCAGGATCCGCTGAGGCACCACCTTTGTGGAGAGGGACCACTGTTGCTGTACGCCACTCTTTGGGTACATATCCTGTAGTAAGGCTAAGATTGAACAGTAGTTTTATGTTTGGGTTTAGCTCTTCTTGGAGTTCATGTAGGACGTAGCCCGGGACACCATCTGGTCCCACTGATGCTGTGTTTTTTACTTTGGAGAGGGCAGCTCTTACCTGAGCATCTGAGATGTCAGGGGGGCAGAACTCTGTTGGGATAGATATTTGCCCTTTTGGTGGGGAGGGGGGGGAAGCTTGCACTGAACCTGTCAGCTAGGATGTTGGCAATGTCTGTGGGCTCGGTGTATTTTTTGTCATTTTGGACTAATTCTGAGCATATCTGGGAATTCTCACCCAGGTTCCTAGCATAACTAAAGAAAGCCTTGTGATTATCCTTAGTGTCCTGTGCAATTTTTCTCTCGAAGCTGGCCTTAGACGATTTTATGAGTGCCCATAGTTTTTTGCTAATACTGATCAGAGATGCCTTCCCTTTTTGGGATTTTGCTCTGTCATGTAGTAGCTTCCTCCTTCTATAGTATAGTTTGTTTATGGCTGGGGTCCACCAGACAGGACGTCTGCCTTTGGAGGATTGGGTCTTGGTTTTATTTGGGATTGCATGATCCATGCATTCCTGAAGGTGTTCATAGAATGCATTTATAAAGGATTCTGCTATCTGGGCCATATTTTCCACAGGCCCGGGAGCTTTGTAGGATTTCGCCTCGGTTTTGAGGCATGTGAAATTTGCTTTAGAGAAGTTTTTCACTGTGGTTTTCTGGGCAGGCGGTGGGGTTGGGATGTGAATATCCAGTGAGATTAGTTTATGGTCTGATCTTACCAGTGAGGGATACACTTCTGGTCTGGAGCATAGTGTCCCCATGTTGGTGATGATCAGGTCCAGTATGTTTTCCCCTCTTGTGGGAGTGGTAACAAGTTGTTCCATAGCATTTGAGTTTATAAATTCTAGGAACCTTTGGGCTAGGGTGTTGGAGCTAGAGTAATGTTCCCAGTCTATGTTTGGGTAGTAGAAGTCGCCCAATATAATGGTGTTTGGAGAGACCTTCATATTTTCCAGTATTCTCAGGAAGGCTGAGTGGGGTTCCTGTGTTTGGGAGGGTGGTCTGTAGCAGGCTATAAAATGGAAGGCAGTTTTACCCACAGTTAGTTGCACATGGATAGTCTCTGATGCTTCAGGTTGTGCCACCAACCTGGAGGTGTGGGTATCTTTGACGAATATTGATACTCCCCTCCTTTGTGGTTCGGTCCAAGTTTTGGGGCTGAAAAGCATGGTATGAGGTATAACCTGGTAGTGCTGGGGTGCTCTCGGGAGCCTTGAACCCGGTTTCTGTTACTGCACAGATATCGATGTTCTCCATGCTAAGGAGAGTTTCGAAAAGTGCATCTTGAGGTTTAGACTTCTGGCGTTGAGTAGCATTACTCTTAGTTTCTTATCCCTTGTGATACCTATGGAGGTGGGTTTGTCTTTTGAGCCTTGCCTAAAAAAGGCACTATGCAGGTAGCAAGAGCCTTTGCCAATATCTGAAAGCCCAGGGGTGACAGGTGCAAGCCGTCCTTAGCTTGCCGTGGCTTGTCGAGCATGTCATCCCAGGCTGACAGGCATTGGATCCCCTTTGAATTGCACCAACACTTAAGCCAATTGTTGAAATTGATCATCTTGTCTTCATATTGTGGCATCATTCTTGGTGAGGGTAAGATGCTACTCAAGGTTAGGGTCATACCGGCCTGGGCTACATGCTCAGAGAGCTCCTCTATGTCTCTTTTCATGTAGTCCAGGGAGGTGCGTCTCAGGTCATTCACACCAGCATGGACAATGACTGAGTCATATTTGTACTTGCCTAGGAGTGACCTGAGTGCTTGTGTTATGTGGCGGATCCTAGCGCCCGACAGGCAGCTCACCGTGACTTTCTCCTTGTTCAGCCTGGTGAGCGGGATGTCAGTGTGCCTGATGATAGAGTCACCTATTACAAGTGTATCAGGTGTGTTGTTTAGCCTTAAGGGCTGTGACTGTTCAGCACACTGGCTTTGTGAGCTATGCGTTGCACGTGTTTTGTTTTGGGGTAGCGGTTGCTTGGGTGTCTGCTTTGGAGGTCTCTGCTGCTTAGGCAGATTTTTATTTAGAGCCTCCGAGTATTTTTTTTGTGTTTATGTGTTTGGTTTGTTGTCGTGGTAGGTCTATGTGAGACTGGAATTGTAGTGAGTGTGGTTTCCTTCTCCTCCTGACTGGTTACGCCAGTACTGAGTTGAGAGAGCTTAGCCTCCAGTTTGGCTATATGGTTGCATCTCTCACATGCATTGGAATTTGTTGGGAGGAGGAGAGGGTTGTCTGTGTACATGAGGCAGTTGTAACATTGCCTCAAGATTCCCAGATTCACCAGCTGGACCGGAGAGGAGATTGACAACTGACCTTTGGACCTGCTAGAATAGTATTGGGAATTCCTTTATAATTGAAAAAAAGGGCCAATAGGGAACAAGGTACTCAAGGGGAGTTTGTGAGGGTGTAGTGCTTTTAATTTTTTAGAGCTGACTTATATAATTGCTTTAGTGAGCAAGTGCCAGGTAACTTAAATGCAATGTGTTACAGGTAACTTAAATGCAAAAATGACAAACAGTAACTTTCTTTCAATTGAAACAAGGAAATAAGTACAGTAAGCAATGCAGATATAACTAGGGATCCACAGAAGTGCTAAAAGGCCGTGCTTTAGGTGGAATTAGTGTTTCAGGGAAATAAACAAACAACAAGCATACAAACAAAGCTAGATTCAGTAGGCCTGGATCTAGTCTATGCTACAGCAAACAAGGTGTACCAATTTCAGTAAGAAACAGTTAGGCAGATTTTTATTTAGAGCCTCCGAGTATGTTTTTGTGCGTTTATGTGTTTGGTTTGTTGTTGTGGTAGGTCTATGTGAGACTGGAATTGTAGTGAGTGTGGTTTCCTTCTCCTCCTGACTGGTTATGCCAGTACTGAGTTGGGCTGGGCTTCAGACCAGTTGTTTTACATTAGGAAGGTTTGTGGCCTGCACTGTGGTGGCAGGACAGGTGGTTTACATTCTTCTAAGTTGGGAACTGCTGATTGAGGGCTCAGTGTCTGTTATTCTAAAAGTGTATTAGTTCTGGTTTAAGCACTTGGGCTTCAGGCCAGTTATTTTACATTAAGAAGGTTCGTGGTCTGCACTCTTGTGGGAGGAGAGGCTGGACTCTGCCCTTCTGAGCTGGGAATTTCTGGTTAAAGGCTTATAGTGCCTGCATATTTCAACTGTTTCTTACTGTAATTGGTACACCTTGTTTGCTGTAGTCCTCTCTTAAAACCTAGTTGCCTCGTGGTTTTGGTGTCCTTTCAGGCTTGTTGGCTGTTGGTGAAGCACCCACCAAGAGGAGAAAACGCTGAGAGGAGAAAGGAGCCACTTTTGAGATTTTAAGTATTTTTCCTCTGTTTATTTGCTAAGTTTTTCTGCATAGTTGCCTAGTTTGAGCATTTTCTGGCTTGTTAAACTTGATTTCTGCATTAGTAGCTGTATTTAGAGCACAACCAAAAGCTGTTTACTGAATTTCCTGTTTGCACTTAATTTTAAAATCGTTTTTTCTCAAAACTTGCATATATTCTGTCTTTGGCCTAGCACTCTTTTGTGGGGTCATTTACTGTACTCCAAAAAAAAAAAAAAAGCTCAGCACTTGTCTTAAAAGCATCTTCTTTTCAGGTTTAGCACTTCTGTATTATACAAAGTCCCTCACTAGCAAACCCCCCCCCCCCCAGGAGTACCCACTTCCTTACTAAGTCCTCTCTTATTCAGTTACACCCCTAACTTCTTAATTTCTCTAGCATGTCGAAGGGCCAGATGCTGGCGCCCTCCCCTGTCCAGTTGGTGAATCTGGGAATATTGAGGCAATGTTACAATTGCCTCATGTACACAGACAACCCTCTCCTCCTCCCACATAACACAAATACTTGTGAGAGATGCAGCTATTTGGCCAAACTGGAGGCTGAGCTCTCAACTCAGGACTGGCAAGACCAGACAGGAGGAGAAGGCAACTACACACACCACAAAACCAGTCTCACATAAAGCTATCACAACAATGAATCAAACACATAAACACACAAAGACATATTCGGAGGCTCTGAGCAAAACTATACCTAAACAGCAGAGGCCTCCAAAGCAGACACCCAAGCAACTGCCACCTCATGACACACCACAGGCAACACATAAACCACAAAATCAGTGTGCAAAGCAGTCACAGCCCTTAAGGCCAAATACAACACCAAACATACTTGTCATAGGTGACTCCATAGTCAGACACACTGACGTCCCACTCATCAGGCTGAATAAGGAGGGGGTCACAGTAAGCTGCCTATCGGGCACTAGAATCCACCACATAACACAAGCACTCGGGTCACTCCACAGCAAGTACAAATATGACACAGTCATTGTCCATGCTGGTGTGAATGACCTGAGATGTACCTCCCTGGACTACATGAAAAGAGACATAGAGGAGCTCTCTGATTATGTAGCCCAGGCAGGTATGACCCTGACCCTGAGCAGTATCCTTCCTTCACCAAGAATGATGCCCCAACATAGAGACAAGATGATCAGCTTTAACAATTGGCTTAATTTCTGGTGTCATTCAAAGGGGATCCAGTTTCTGTCTGCCTGGGATGACATGCTTGACAAGCCACGCTGCTTGAGGGACGGCTTGCAACTGTCACCCTGGGATTCGGATATTGGCTAAGGCTCTTGCCACCCCCACAGTGCCTTTTTTAGGCAAGGCTCAAATTCTAAACCTACCACCCTAGAAAACAAAAATGGGAAGAAACTAAGGGTAATGCTGCTCAATGCCAGAAGTCTAAATCTCAAAATGCACACACTCGAGGCCCTTCTCAGTATGGAGAACATCGATGTCTGTGCTGTAACTGAAACCTGGTTCAAGGCTCCTGAGAGCACCCCGGCACTATCAGGTTTTACCTCATATCATGCGTTCCAGCCCCAAAACCCGGACCACACCACAAAAGGAGGGGGTGTATCCATATTCATCAAGGATACCCACACCTCCAGGTTGGTGGCAACGCACGAAGCATCAGAAACCATCCAGGTGCAATTAACCATAGGCAAAACTGCTCTACAATTTGTAGCATGCTACAGGCCACCCTCTCAAACTCAGGAACCCCACACAGCCTTCCTGAAGACACTGGAGGGTATAAATGTATCTCCAAACACCATTATATTGGGTTGTTTCAACTACCCGAATATAGACTGGGAACATTACTCAAGCCCCAACATTTTAGCCCAAAGGTTCCTGGAGTTCATAAATTCAAATGCCATGGAACAACTAGTCACCGTTCCCACAAGAGGAGAAAATATACTAGATCTCATCATCACAAACATGGGGACAAAATGCTCCACACCAGAAGTATATCCCTCATTGGTAAGATCAGATCATAAACTAATCTCACTGGAAATTCACATCCCGCCCCCACCCCAAACAAAAAACACCACAGTGAAGAACTTCTCTAAAGCAAACTTCACACTACTCAAGACTGGTGTGGTATCCTTCAAGGCCCCCGAGCCAGTGGAAACCACAACCCAAGCTGCGGAAGCCCTTACAAATGCCTTCTACGAACACCTCCAGGACTGCATGGATCAGGCAATCCCTAATAAAACCAAGACTCTTTCCACCAAGAGCAAACGTCCAGTCTGGTGGACCCCAGCCATAAACAAACTTTACAATAAGAGGAGAAAGCTGTTACATGATAGAGCAAAATCCATAAAAGAGAAGACACCCTTGATCATTATTAGTAAAAAAATACGAGCACTCATAAAATCATCCAAGGCCAACTTTGAGAGAAAGATTGCCATAGATTCAAAAGACAATCATAAGGCCTTCTTCAGCTATGTTAGAAACCTGGGTGGAATCTCCCAGATATGCTCAGAATTAGTCCAAAATGGTACAAAAATCACTGAACCCACAGACATTGCCAACATACTGGCGGATAGGTTCAGTGCAAACTTCACCCCCCTCTCCCCCCCAAAAGGAGAGATAACTATCCCAGCGGAGTGTAGCCTCCCAGACATCTCAAATGCGCAGGTAAAAGCTGCTCTCTCTAAAGCTAAAAACACAGCATCAATGGGACCGGATGGTGTTCCCGGCTGTGTGCTACACAAACTCAATGAGGAACTAAACCCGCACATAAGGCAGCTGTTTAATCTTAGCCTTACCACAGGATACGTGCCCAAGGAGTGGCGTACGGCAACTGTGGTCCCACTCCACAAAGGCGGTGCCTCTACGGACCCTGGTAATTACCGCCCCATAAGCTTAACAAGCCTGGTCTGCAAAGCTATGGAGAGGATCATAATGGAACTCATAAACAAAGACATAGGGGACTTGCAGACATTGGACCTGACCCAGTTTGGCTTTGTCAAGGGCAGATCATGCCTTTTGAACTTGGTCAACTTCTTCGAAACAGTCACCAAGGCTATTGATGAGGGAAAGGCAGTCCATACAGCCTACCTTGACCTTGCAAAAGCTTTCGACACAATACTCCACTCAGGTATTATAGAGAAGCTTACCAGCTTAAATGTAAACCCATATGTCACAAGATGGGTTGCAAACTGGCTAAAGGACAGAACCCACAGGGTCAGAGTTGCTGGCACCATGTCAGACTCCAAGCCGGTCACAAGTGGTGTCCCACAGGGCTCAGTCCTTGGCCCCCTGTTGTTCGGCATCTACTTCTCAGAAGTACAGGCAAACATAGGAGGACTATGGCTGACAAAGTTTGCAGATGACTGCAAACTGGGCCATAGTGGAAAGTACATCGGACACAGATATCCTTCAGAGGGTCTCACAGAAACTGATAGCTGGTGCCAGAGCCATGGCCTGAAGTTAAATGCCAAAAATGTATTGTCATACCCTTCGGGAAAACAAGGTAACCCCAAGTTACCATATAGGTGGCAATCCACTAAGCACAGAAGAGGTTATCAGGGACCTGGGGACCCAGGTTGACAGTGGCCTTTCTTTTGACACTCACATTGCTAAAGTGGTTAGAAAGACCTTCTACATTGCCCACCTAATCATGAAGGAATTCACATCCAGATCAAGTGAGGTCATTGTTCCCTGTACTCTTCACTTATCAGACCAATGATCAAGTACAATGCCCCATTCGGGATGTATCTCACCTGACACCTGCAGCAATTGGAGAGACCCCAAAAGTTCCTCACCAAAAGGATAAAGGGATTCCAAAATCTGTCATATGCTGCCAGACTGAAGAAACTCCAGCTCTATTCAGTCGCATACCGTCTGCTCAGAGGTGACCTGTGCCTGACATACAAGGCCATGTCCAACCCGGAATTAATGGACATGCTCCACCTCAAAAAATCCAAATCTACCAGATCCACTAGAGCAAGTGACTTAAACCTTAGCACGGATATAAATAAGACATGCTGGAGGGATAGATTTGTCACTCAGAGACTCCCTATGCTGTGGAATAAAATCCTGGTCCATGTGAGGCAGAGCACCTTGCTGGCTCTGTTCAAGAGAAATCTTGACCGGTGGATGGGAGATCGTAGGTTTACCCCGGGAATCATCTCTGTGTCACTGCTGGACAGAGGCACAGCAAAATAATGGGCACAGTATTTTTTAACATAAGGGGTGGCGTAAGCCACAAAACTTTGGGCTAGGCTTATAAATGCCTTAGGGCAGATAGCCTAGTATAAACCTATGAACCTATGAACCTATGAATATGCAGGCACTATAAGCCTTTAACCAGAAATTCCCTGCTCAGAAGGGCAGAGTCCAGCCTCTCCTCCCACAAGAGTGCAGACCGCAATCCTTCTTAATGTAAAATAACTGGCCTGAAGCCCAAGTGCTTAAACCAGAACTAATACACTTTTAGAATAACAGACACTGAGCTCTCAATCAGCAGTTCCCAACTTAGAAGGATGTAAGCTACCTGTCCTGCCACCACAGTGCAGGCCACAAACCTTCCTAATGTAAAACAACTGGTCTGAAGCCCAAGTGCTTAATCCAAAAGACTTAGAAATGATAGCTACACTTTAATCCAGTTACTACCAGCAGTAATAAATACAACTGAATACTTTAAAGAATGCCTGGATTAGTGCTCAAGTTATACAAACAAAGCTAGATTCAGCAGGCCTGGATCTAGTCTATGCTACAGCAAACAAGGTGTACCAATTTCAGTAAGAAGCAGTTCAAATATGCAGGCACTATAAGCCTTTAAGCAGAAATTCCCAGCTCAGAAGGGGTATAGTGCATATGTACCTTGGCCTGTGTAGATTGTGGTAGATGTCATTGTTCTTGGTCCTGTTCTATCTGATGTTACATGCTGCTCCACTAA
This sequence comes from Protopterus annectens, assembly GCF_019279795.1. Taxonomy (NCBI): domain Eukaryota; kingdom Metazoa; phylum Chordata; order Ceratodontiformes; family Protopteridae; genus Protopterus; species Protopterus annectens. The sequence goes on from NC_056728.1 coordinate 384,341,709, forward strand.
TTGTCACCCTATCAGCTTACATGTTTGTAGGTGCGAACGCACACATGTCCCAAACCACAGACAGCCATCAGACCACACTGTGTAGCAGACCAGTATATGTAGGGTTGTTGTGTGAGTGGTTCATATAAGCATGGCATACATCAGATAGTCCATATACTGTAATAGTACGCTAGCTTACCATATGTAGCTGTGGCTGTGTTCACAGTGGTTGTGGTTAGGCACTTTCACACAGGTGTCTGTTACTCTGTAATAGAACATGCCTGTATAACCTGCTTTCTATGCAGGTACATGTGTATTCCCACATAGAAGATGTAGCCCAGTGTTGAGTCAGTCTGCCTGTAGCCTGCACTGTGTGTTGTTACATGCCTAGCAGCTTACTGTACTTATCCAGTGAGATGTCATGTCCAGACACCTGCCAAATGTACTGCTGCCTGGCTACCATAACAGTCATGTATGTCAGACAATGCAGTGGGATGCTGTTCAGATGTATGTCAGTAACTAGTGGATAGTATGTGGCCATGGCACCTCTGCACCAGCAGTTATTAGGTGTCAGGACAGACAGGGGTGTATGAATGCATAACCTATGGGGGCAAATGTATACCAGTATGTACGTGTTATACCCATCTACAGCCATGTAGATGGGTATAACATGTACATACCAGTATGTACATGTTATACCCATCTACATGGCTGTTAACATCCACACTGACAGGCCTGGTCCACATGTCTTGCATGAAGGGGTTCTGTGTATACCCTTGGACTGACCCGAGTGTGTCAGACTGTCCACATATATTGGCCATATCACAGCTGTAGTCCACAGGGGCATTACTGTGCTAGCAGTGGTACTGTACTATGATGACCTCAGGATGTCTGTAAGTAGCCAATGCACACGTTAACAGCAGATGTGGCCTCTCACATACACTATTTCTGAGAAGAAAATCCCGATTACAATATCAATAGTCTACAAATATACCTGCACTACATACGTGACAACCCCTTGCACTGAGCGGTTGGGACTATTGGGGCTGAGGTAGGGCTCCACTCCATGTGTAGGACATATGGGGAACATATATGTATATATAAGTATACATATATCCATATAGATATATACACGTATACATATCTTGCTTACTGTATGACAACAGTTTTACACATATGTGCCTGTGTTCCAGCCTCTGTCCTCCATTTACATACCAGGCTTTGCACATATGATATGCTGTCAGGGGTTATATGTAGTGGGCTGTGTGTATGTCATGCTGCCATTCCTGACATCACTCCACTGCTGTTGTGTCCCCTACACATACTGGGGGGTTGGGGCCATATATGTGTGGGTTTCACCTACACAATACATGTGTACCCTAATGCACTCCAGAGGCCAGTGTATGTAACAGTGGTATACGGCTCAGTATTAGTGAGTGTAGGGGGGGTGCACTATGACTAAACTAGGCTGTTACAACATGTGTGGGCATCTGGGATAAGCTGCCTTAAGGTATCTGGATGTTCTTTACCATACAATCCACCTTGGATAAATGCAGACCTACTGCCTCCTGCCATACGGGATGTTCTGTTTGTCAGTGTGATTGTGATAGTGTCAGGAATGCCTTGTTATGTAACAGATACATCCCATTGTGTCAACTGCGATTTGTACCCCATAGGGATTGTGTACAGAGTGTAGATAGAGGCTCCTGACCTATACATCTGCATTACATACTGCTGATTGTCTGGTATGCTGTGGCTCAGTCTGTCATTGCTGATGTACTACTTGAAGGCCTCAGCCTGGACAGCAGCATATGTCAACCTTTCCAGACTACTGTCTTAATATAACTGTTTCACAGTTGCATTACACTGTTCATATGGATGTCAGTGTCTAAACAGCTATATGATATGGCATATGCAATTGTCATAGTACACAAATAAAGCTTTCACATTCATTTATGCACACCTGTGTGTGGTGTTATATCCTTTGATATCTCTGAAGGTATATTTTGCAGGCTATGAATGTCATTCGTATGGGTGGCTCATACAGTTTCCAGTTGCTAAGGTGACTGTAGGAATGCTGGCTGTGCCATATTGTGTGCACGTACTACATGTGTATATCACTGTACAAATTTCTGTGTGTGTATGTGTAGTGACATATATATCTATATATCTATATATATATATATATATATATATATATATATATATATATACCTGTATCTGCATGTATGTGTCTGTGTATATGTATCCTAGGGATGGCCATGTCATGTCTGGTCCTGGTTATGGGATCTCCAACATTTGGTACTGTATTATGGGGGGGTGGGGGGTCTTGCTTGGCTGGGGGGTGGTATACCTATTTGTACCAGATGTATATTGTTTGAGGTCTCTAAACCCCATTAACATTGCATGAGGACATGTATGTTTTGTTATTTCCCTATTATCTACAGATGTATGTCCGTATATACCTATATATATATATATATATATATATATATATATATATATATATATATATATATATATATATATATATATATAACCTGCCGTATATATTTAGACATGTAGATGTGGACATATATATCTATACATGTAAGCATTTGCATGTTTATGTGTTTATATATATATATATATATATATATATATATATATATATATATATATATGGTTTACTATCATTAATTTGAAAATAAAAACAAATCATGTCTTTATTTTCGAAGTTTTACATCGGAAATGAACATTTCTGAATCAACCTAACCTCGAAAACAAGGGTGCATTGTCGAAAATGTCGCTTGCGACATTTACGGCAATACACAGCAAACCCAACCTTCCAATAACCACCTATCTACCTAACCGAAACACACAGTTATGCAGGGGGGCTGCGCCCCCCTGCACCCCCCCAACTTGATATTCCAACTCCGAGATCGCACTACAGTGAGGAAAGGGATGTATTTCCCTAACCGCACTGTACCGCGATCCACTCCCATGAGCGAACGTTGGAATTGCTAATGCACAGTCCATTCGCAATGGCAACGTTTGCTCACATCACCTGCCGCAATATGAAGTGTTCGAACATCTGATGTTCGAATACTTCATAGCCATGCAAGTGCATGTCGGCATTGTGATGGTAAACCATATATATATATATATATATATATATATATATATATATATATATATATATATACACACATATATGAATGTGTTGTATCTGTTTAGACATTAATATATTTACTCACACACATACATCTACATGTTGGAATACATTCTCTGTACTGTTGAATGACTGGGCTGGATGATATGTTTGTGAATACTTCAAGGATATGTATATCTGAGATGGCTTTGTGTCAAATGACTTTCACTATGGTGTGCAGGGTCCTTGGTTTGATGCTAGCAGAGGCTGCTTATTTTGTTGCTGGGCAGAACATGGGACATTGGCTACAGAGTGATTAAGGCACTTTTAAGCAGTTGTAAGTGGGTTTGCATGAGGTTGCGCTATGTTAAGCACTGCCAACCTCCGCTTATGCTTTCTTACAGTCAATTAGCTTCAGATTTCTCAACCTGTGTAGGCATAGCTTATCCCCACGCAAACCCATGTAAACCCACTTATCGCTGCTTAACAGTACTTACTGCTGCTTACCCCATACTAATTCCTTTAAAAGAAAAGAAAAAAGGGGTTGATAGGAAAGTGGTGAAAAATGGGGCACAAAGAGAGAAAGACAGTAGGAAAAATAGCCAGGCATGTGCAGGAAGGGTATAGGAAAGGTCCATAGCTGCCCATTTCTTCTACAGCAATAGCTGTGCATATATACCATATTTGCAGGTACATTTGGACCCTCAAACCCCTGGGAAAGGGGTGAGTATAACATATATTCATTGTGATGCCAATTAGACCAGATTACGTGTCCAGTGGACATGTGTGCAAAATGGACAGCTATGTATGGGGTGAGATTTTTTTTGTGGGAACAGATTACCCTTTTTTTTCAGGCAAGTGTGGGATGTTGGGGAGGGGTAGTAGGTATATTTGGGGAGGTAGGTTGGGTAAGTTAACAGACAAGACACACAAGATGCATACAGGGCCAGTATATGACACATGTGGGGAGTAAACACCTTGGACGGGGAGGGGGCTTTGGAAGTTGCAAACCCATAAGCCCCCAATTGGAAAAAGTGGGACTGAAGTCCCCACCCTTGGGCAGTCACCACTGCACCTTCACGGCCCCGCAGGTGGTTGTGCAGGGGGATGTGTAAGAGGGGCAGGCTCACCCTCTAATAGCACCATTTGGCCCTCAAGCTGGTGTAGCCGCTCTCGATACTCCAGATTGAGCTCCTTAAGCACCATGGCCCAGACCTGTTGATGGGTGACAGGTTCCCCTCTGCGCCCTCTCCGAGGTGGGGCAAGCCCCATCCTCTGCAGCGGTTCCACCCGATGGTGGCACAGGGCTCACAGAGGAGGAGGTCCAAGGCTGGGCCCCAGATGTGCTGGTGCCCGATGCCATGGCCAGCTGAGGTGGGACAGGTGTGTCTGCTGGGACCAGCCTTCCCATACGAGCTGTGCTGTCACAAGATTATGACAGATATGGGTTAGTAACAGTCAACAGCATTCAGGATTAGTTATAACAGCATGCATAGGTATTCCCATTAAACCAACACACCAGAATGAACACAGTTGCAGAGCAAGCAGATCACACACATATATGGAACAACAGTGGGCATTACAGGAGCATGTAGGTTTCATTGATGGCAACAGGCCACCAATATGGGTGTATTTTCACATGGCAAGTGCATAGAAACAAATGCGAATATTTATAAACCATTAAGACATATGTCCCAACAAAAGTTTGGAGTGTACACATACCAGTTGAGGAGTGTCATTGGGTTATTATGCACATATGGAAGGGGTGAGAAAGAGAGTTCAGTTAACAACTAATATATCCTTGCAGTTTTCACAACATTCTTAGTCACTGCAGTGGTCTTTCCCTTACATGTATTATTACACAATAGCCTTATATTGTACACTGGTATGTTTATAAATTATTATGTATGTGACTGTGTCTTACTTACAGGCATGACAGGCTGCAGGTGTTAATGCAACATATGTTGAGAATTGTTCTCATACACTTTGGGTGAGGTGCTAGAATGATAGGTTTGTTTCCATATACAGTCTCTGACTATGTACATGTTTGAATATCAGTTATATGTGATTGACAGCTGCCTACAATTCTTGGAACATCACACTGGAGTTCCAGAGGAACAGGGTACCAAGCTGGTAATAAGGGCCATTTATCTGGACATGCTGGACTGATTGGGACAGTTGTGGGGTATGAATATGGATACAACTTATAATTTGAACATTCTAGCAAATTCTGTACTGTTGTTGGGTGTAAGTATGCATACAGCTTTCTATCTGAACATTGTATCAAAATCTGTATATTTGTTGGGCATGATTATGTATACAACTTAGTAGCACTCCCAGGATTCAAACCCCTGCTGTGTGTGACAAAATATTACAGCTAACATCACAGTGCACTGTGCTATCAGGTAACTGATGTAAAGCTTTCGACTGTTTTCTAAGTCTCCCTAACTTGTACAATATAACTGACCTCCTGGCACTTCCAACATTGTTATGCAGGACTTCATGCCCATTTTATCTGCATACCATGGTGTAGGTGACACTGCTTAAGATACAACAGTACTATTTATAGTATGGAACAGATCACCAACATATGAGAGAAGAGTAAACAGAAGCACTCTATGGGTTATACCTTTATTCACAGACTATTACACATTTATCTCTACAGGTACAACACTTTCTAAGGCTCTTATATTTATTTGTTATGACAGTACATGCAGACTGATTACTAACCTGCCTCGCAACACAGCTTTTGCAGCCTAGCATCATGGGCTTGCTGGTTTGCAGCCTGCTCATCTGCAGCTGTCAGAAAAATGCATTGATATTTAGCCATACCTATCCATACCATACACAAGCTAGACAATAATTTACTAAGTAGAATGAGTACTTAGTCCTGGGGCATTGGGCATATGCCAAGACCCCTGGATCCACTGTTCGAGTAAGTGCCTTCACCCACACCAGCCATTCTGCCTGCAGTAGGAAGCTATAACCAGCTATGAGAAGTATTCCTGCCTGTGGGGTTTAAATACAGCCATTTTCCTGCACTTTCCCATGACTGGCCAATGTTGAAAAGGTTAAGCTATGGGCACACCTGCTTACATAAAGTTGGCACTGCTTAAAGAGGTATACCACTAGGCAGATTGAATTGGCTCTGCTACACATTGCTTACACTTACTAACTTGAGCTGTGCTGTGGTTAGCATTGCTTAATAGTTAATTAGCACTATATTTGCCATTTGGCAATGATTTATTCTTCATTACAGGTTATATATGTGTCTGGTATCCATGAATCATGTGTACATATAATGTATGGAGACCTAGGGACTTCTACACTTTATTACAATCACACCTCAGATCTATGCTTACTGCAGTACTCCAGTTCACATATTTATGTTATGTAGAAGATTATACCACTTCACACTGTACATAGATTCAGTTCACATGTTCGGTTTGGTTTTCCTGTGGTGAGGATTAGTTTCCTGATACCTCATTCATATCTGTTGCTCTAATGGCTTAGTTGTTAACTGCTGTGACTATAGTATACAGCGTCCTGAGTTTGAGCCTTGCAGAAGCAGTTTATTTTGTTGCTGGGCAGAACATGGGCCATTAGATACAGAGTGATTAAGGCACTTTAAAGCAGTTATGAGTGGGTTTGCATGGGATTGCATGATGGTAAGCACTGCCACCTCTGGTTACAGTTTCTTACATTCAGTTAGCTTCTACTTTGTTTAATCTGTGTAGGCAATGCTTATCCCCATGCAAACACACTTAAACACGCTTACTACTGCTTATTTTTGCTTAAACCTGCTTACTAGTGCCTTATTCATTATGACACTGACACTTTACATGTGCATTTAATGCAGTACTCCAGTTCACATTTAAATTTTATTATGTAGGTTATACGGCAAAAAGATGTAAAAATATATTTATATACAGATTTCATTGAACCAGGAATGCCTGTTCATAAGGCGGATGCACTAACCACTACACTGCTGCTGTGCTGCTTCATTTGTAGATATATATATATATATATATATATATATATATATATATATATATATATATATATATATATATATATATATGTATATATTCCTTGTTCCTTGTTATCCTCTTCAGCCTTTTCAGCTGTTTTAACCATAGCTAAGCGATGGGCAAACCCATGCACCTACGGTTAGCTGTACTCTGTGTTTTAAAAAAAAAATAAAAGGGTTTCTTCATTTTATTTGAATGTACTGTTGCTGTTGAACACATGGGGACTGTTGGTGGGGATATGTGGACACTTATGATCAGTCTCGCTCATTTATTTACACATTCTTCTAGTCTTCTTTGCAGGGGCATGTTTATTCTGAGAGCTCTGCTTTCAGACACTCCCCCTGCACTAGTCCATGCTCCGTGTAGCATTAGGAGTTCAGGCAGCGCACCTTCATTAATTTGCATGGTGCGCTGCCGTCCTCCTCTTAAACTGCTGCTTCCGTGCAGGACTAGATTAGTCCTGCATGGAAGATTAGTAAATCCGGGGTAAGGTTTTGCTGGGGTAGATCTGAGTGTATTAACTTCATCCATACTTTTTGTGACCTCCATTCTATTGTAACCTCTAGCTACTAAGCTTTCAGTGAGTCTATTTCCTTATGACAATTTCTTGTGTCAGGGTTCAGTCTAGAAATTCTTATCCCCTAACCCTTCATTATATCACAAAAGATATGTCTTGGATGCATACTCCTGCAATGCAATAATTTATTACGATAACATAATTTCTAATGTTTTCCTGTATCAATAAATCCATCCTGCAACCTAGTAATATGGACATCTAAAAAGTCAATGGTATCTAAAGAAATTTTAATATCAAGTTTAAGATATGAGGTGGTATTCTGTATATGGATGTTGAATTCATGAAACATTTCCTCTGATCTTGTCCATATCAAAAATATGTCATCGACAAAATGTCAAAATGTTACATACCTAACATAACTAGAATTTTCCAGCACGTTGTTTTTCCCATACAGCCATAACCATGTTGGCGTAGCTATTGGCACAAGATGTGCCCATAGTTATGCCATCTAACTGCAGGTAATACCTCCCATTAAATACAAAGACATTGTTGGTGAAAACTATACTCGTATAAGAATGGCCATGTGTTTGCATGGCATAGAACTCATGATATACTAAAGCTAGCAATGACATGCTATCTAATAAGGGTCTACCTGCTCAGGGTACATCTGTTAATAGTACACTAGTGATAGACCAAGAGACAGATAATAGACAAGAAAATATAAATAATGAACCATCTAGTGAGTTATCTGCAGAAGTAACACACACTTTGTCAAACAATGATAGCCATACAAGGGTGCTGTCTTCAAATTCTTCCCATAGTTTTGATGAACAACAAGTGGTTAGACCTAAACATTCAGCCCTATTTTTTCATGCCAAGGAGAGCAGGTTTTTCTGAAATTACCACTACCAATCAACAAGAAGGAAATAAGGCATCAGAGTCAATTGAGAAATTGAGGAGGAGGAAAAAGGAAACATATGAACGACAATGGCCCCACTCAGACCATTAAAAAAAATGTGGAAAGTGGGGGGAAATCATTAGTTTGGAATATTTCAAATTATCGGCTTACATAAGATGAGATTTCATTATTGGATAAGGGTTTATCATTCATGCCATCTCAACCATCAGACATTGCTGATATTATTTTAGACTTAAAGTTGTTTCTGCAGAACGTCATGCCTAGGATTAATTATGGTGACTCTCATAATGATGTTATATCATATAGGAAGCCCAGTACCATAGTTCCACTGCTACATCCATTGCTATAAGCTTTCTCTAAGACATGTGTTAATGAAGTATATGATTTATATAATAGAAGTGTTAAGACAATAAGAAGGTGTCAGAAAATTATGGCTAGTGAAGGAAGACCATTGTATGAGTTATGTAACAATTGGGATATCATTATTAAACCTGCAGACAAAGGCAGTCCTACAGTTGTTATGGACAACAAGTACTATGAACGGATTATGTTAGCCATGTTAATGGATATTAGAATTTATAAACCAATTATACTGCAGGACATTACAGAAATACAAACCAATATACAGAGGATTTTGGATAAATTGGTAGCTCTAAGAGAAATAACTATAGACTTATTTGAATATTTTAGGATAGAACACCCTACAATACCAGCTATCTAAGGTATCCCAAAAATACATAAAGATCCTAAACAACCTCCTCTAAGACCTATAGTGAATGGAGCAGGTTGGCTTACAGAACCCTTCTCAATTTCTATAGAGAAGCATTTACGTCCAGTATTAAATGACAGTCAGCATATTTTGAGAGACACAAAACAATTCTTACAAAATTTATATCACTTTGTTCATAATAAAGAGGACACAAATTATATGTCTCTAGTTACTATGGACATTAGAGCTTTATTCACCATCATCCCTAATGAGAAGGCATTAGTGTCATTATTAATTATTTAAAACAATACAGTAGTTATGATCCTAAGTTCATACAAAAAGCTACTTATATGAGTATAGTTCTCACTAACAATGTCTTTGTATTTAATTGCAGGTACTACCTGCAGTTAGATGGCATAGCTATGGACACAGCTTGTGCCAATAGTTATGCCAACATGGTTATGGCTGTGTGGGAGAAGCAACATGTGTTGGAAAATCCTAGTTATGTTAGGTATGTACCATTTTATCGATGTTTCGTCAATGACATATTTATGATATGGACAGGATCAGAGGAAATGTTTCATGAATTCAACATCCATATACAGAATACCACCTCATATCTTAAATTTGATATTAGATTTTTTTAGATACTATGACTTTTTAGATGTCCATATTACTAGGTTGAAGGATGGATTTGTTGATACAGGGCTATTTTGGAAATTATGTTATTGTAATAAATTATTGCATCGCAATAGTATGGATCCAAGACATATTTTTTCTAATATAATGAAGAGTCAGGGGATAAGAGTTTGTAGACTGAACCCTAACACAAGAAATTATCATAAGGAAATAGAGTCACTGAAAGCTTAGTAGCTAGAGGTTACAATAGAATGGTGGTCACAAAAGTTATGGATGAATTTAATACACTTAGATCTACCAGAGCAAAACCTTATTTCTCAGAAAGGCATAATGAAACTGGGCAGAATAGAAGAGCTTTTGATAATAAAACTATTAAGCTTAGTATGTATTATACTAATACTATAAAAGAAGTTACAAACATTATACAAAAGCATTGGAACATTTTAGTTACTGATGATAAAATTAAGAAGGTGGTGGGGAATAGACCTCAATTTAGGTATAAGAGTAAAACAATCTATCAAAACAATGTTATGTTACCATAATAGAGTTCCATCAGGGAATGATAAGAGCATGGAAAGAAATACTTATTCTTGTGTAAAGTGCTCATGCTGTGAATATATAAGTGCTATGTACTATTTTATACATCCTATTAATGGAAAATAATATAGATTTAAGGTTGAGGCAAATTGTAGCAGTAGAAATCTGATCTACCTAGCACAATGCACTCTATGTAAATCTTTTTACATAGGAAAAACAAACAAGCACTTAAGAGATAGGATTTGAGAGCACCTTTATAGCATTAGGACTGGGGATTATACTAATGCACTATGTAAACATATACTGACTACGTCAGTAGACCACAATTTTAAATTTATGGCTAGAGAGTAGTATATAATAGCCAACGCTTAGGTGATATAAGGAATATTACAGATATGCATGAAACTAGATGGATTATTAAGTTACATGCATATGACACCCATATGTCACAAGATGGCTCAAGGACAGAACACACAGGGTTAGAGTTGCTGGTGCCATGTCAGACTCTAAGCCGGTCACAGGCGGTGTCCCACAGGGCTCAGTCCTGGGCCCCCTCTTGTTCGGCATTTATTTTTCTGAAGTGCAGGCAAACATAGGGGGTTTGTGGCTGACAAAATTTGCAGATGACTGCAAACTGGGCACCATAATTGACACTCCATCAGACACAGACATCCTCCAGAAAGGTCTCATAGAAATAGATAACTGGTGCCAGAGCCATGGCCTTAAGCTAAATGCCAAAAAATGTATAGTCATACCCTTTGGAAAAAACAAGGTAACCCCTAATTACCACATAGGTGGTAATCCATTAAACACGGAAGAAGTTATCAGGGACCTGGGGACCCAAGTTGACAGTAACCTCCCTTTTGACACTCACATTGCCAAAGTGGTTAGTAAGACCTTCTACATTGCCCACCTGTTCATGAAGGGATACACATCCAGATCAGGAGAGGTCATTGTACCCCTGTACTCTTCACTTATCAGACCAATGATTGAGTACAATGCCCAATTCAGAATGTACCTTACCCGACACCTGCAGCAGTTGGAAAGACCCCAAAAGTTCCTCACCAAAAGGATAAAGGGGCTCAAACATATGTCATACGATGCCCGACTGAAGAAACTCCAGCTCTATTCAGTCGCATACCATCTGCTCAGAGGTGATCTGTGCCTGACATACAAGGCCATGTCCAACCCGGAATTAATGGACATGCTCCACCTCAAAAAATCCAAATCCACCAGAACCACGAGAGCAAGAGACTTAAACCTCAACACGGATATAAATAGGATGTGCTGGAGGGACAGATTCATCACCCAGAGACTCCCTACACTATGGAACAGAATCCCAGTCCATGTGAGGCAGAGCCCCTCAATGACTCTGTTCAAGAGAAATCTTGACGAGTGGATGGGAGATCGTAGGTTTACCCCGGGAATCATCTCTGTATCACTGCTGGACAGAGGCACAGCAAACTAATGGGTATAGTATTCTCATCCTAAGGGGTGGTGAAAGCCACACACACTCTGACTAGGCTTTTAAATGCCCTAGGGCAGAAAGCCTAGTATGAACCTATGAACCTATGAACATGCAGAATGGGAGAAAGAGCTAAATGGTAGTGTTCCCCTGAAACCTATGTTGAAGCTGAGACAATTGTGTAAATAACATACAGTTATTTAAATTAATAGTTTTTAGAATAACTGCTATATTTTTATATATATATATATATATATATATATATATATATATATATATGAGACGATAGTTCATTTAGCTAGGTAGTTTGTTGATTTCATGAGACTTGGGAGAATGTTGATTAGGTTCATGAATTTATTGATATTAGACATGCCCAGCAAATATGTCTCTACTGTTTGGTATAACATCATTTTATACAAATATTATGTTTAAGCATGAGCTAAGTATTTGAAGCATGGGTTTGCTGTTTTTGACAGTTTTTTGATAATATGTGTGTCAGCTCATTGGTAGTTACTTTTATATTGTTACAGTGTTCTTATTTAGTTTAACTAATGGGCCATTCATCCTAGTAGCTGGTGTCACTTTTTGGTTTTTGGATGATTTGAATTATTAACCTTTTTATGTCATTGGCTCAGATGGATTATGTGACTTTTAGGGTGTTTTATTTAAAATTTGTAATGGATTTTTGTAGGAAAAACTATGTTCTGATAAAATCCCCATGTTAGGGACAAAAGCGTGCAACTTTTGTATCTTGTGTGCCAAGATGCTAGTGTTTCAGAGGTGTTTGTGGTAATGTACGAGTGATTTTTATCTTATTAAGTATGAGTTTGTGTTTTGGTTCCTGGGTTTCAGTATTGTCGTCTGCGATATGGGTGAGACACAGATGGCCAGTTGTTTTTCCCAAATGGAGGATTTTCAATGAGCCATGGGGAATTTAACACTGTTATTAAAACACTTTACTCAACATTTATCTGCAGGTACTGGCTTTAACTTTCAGAACCAGCCCAGTGGATCCTTGTTTTCATGGTCAGAGGGGAGTGGAGACATCCAGCCAGAACAGGCAATTCCTGATTTATCTACTTTGTTAGAAGGTTTGATGTCTCCTCAACGGTTTGTTATTCCTGCTGGCTTGACATTGGAAGACAGATGTCCATTTTAGATGAATGGTTTAACAACAGGGAATTTCTCTTAAGTGGTATGTCTTTTCCAATGGAATACTTGCGGCTCACCTCAGTGACTTTGAAAAGAAATCTTCAGTTGGAAAATGTGTATTTTTTGGAATCTATTGAATGTAAATAGGTCCCCAATGGTCTATGGACATGGAAGTTTCCCACTGGGTTAGCCTGTGGTTTGGAATTCCACTGAGAATTAATTGTGTTGTTTGATGAGCACAGCTATGAACTTATGGCATTACTGGTGAAACATAATCAGCAGATGATGGGCCATCTGGTGGTGAAGATTTCCAAATTAAATTAATCCATTAAGAAGAATCTGTTGTTAGGAACTATGTTAATAACTATCATGCACATTTTAAACAGGTAGACAAGGTTTCTAAAGGGGTAAAAGCTATAAAGGAGAAAAAATTGCAGAGAATCATGCTGACTATGCCCAATGTAAGGTATATCCTAGTCCACCACATTCAGAATCTCCTGGTCTGTCTCTGGTGGATGGAGAAGATGGGTTGGATTCTATTAATAATGGTGTTCATGAAGATAACTCTGATGACATTCATCAGGGCACTTTCTTTGAGGCCCTTTTGCAAATACAGAATCAGAGGGGAAGGAAGATACAATATTCAAAGGAGAACTCTCACTTTTCACATCCTCCTACTTGGAAGGGGAAGGGGATAGAGAGGAGGTACTCCAATGCGAACAGATGGTAAACTATCCTGTAATATTGGATCAAACTGTTATAGATAATGAAGTGGATATTGTGACTAATAGCCAAGGTGACGCTAAAGTGTTTAATGATAGTCATATTGACATTAATCAGGGTTATACTAATTTACTTGATAGAGGTTTTACATTTGTACCTGCAAGAAGGGCATCAATTTTTGTGGTTATTATGGATTTAAAACTATTTATTAGGAAACTGAATTTTAATTTGATTTTTGATCATGGTAGTAGACATTCCTTAGATGAAATTGATTTAAGAAGACCTAGTACATTTAATCCCTCAATACTCCCTTTGTTACAAAATTTTGACAAGATCTGTGATCTTGATATTAGGCAATTATTAAATTAAACAGTATTTCAACCCTTGTATAATATGACCACTGATGAATGAGAGTTAGTATTTGATTTATGTGCAAACCGGAAGTTGCGTGTTATGAAACCTAATAAGAGTGGGGGCTTCTTACTATGGCTAAAATGGATTATGTTAATAAAATGTTTGGGTTGTTACATGATGAGTCATATGAAAAAGTGTCCAAGAATGAAGTATTTGTGGAATATCAAAAAAAACTGATGTTTTTTGTTTTGATATGTGCATGCACATGCAGATTAATGAACAACTTTATCATCTATTGTGTGTAAAACAACCTTTATTACTTGTCTTCTTTGGAATTTCCAAAATGCAAAATGATCTTGGAAATCTGCCACTATATCCTATTGTGGATGCTGAATGCTCTAAAATATATCTAATTGCAAAATACTTGGATTTTAAATTTAAATAAAATTGGATTATTTTGCTCAACTATCTTTGTAAAGACTCATGGGATTTGTTGATTAAGTGTGGGGTGTGGTTGACAATGACATTTTGGTGTTTAGTGCCAATGATGAAAAGGATTTATATATATTTATATCCCATAGGCTAGGTTTAGATTAGTTTAATGAATTTCTCTGTGATGACATGGGTCTTAATTGTAAGGATGCAAATACCATGATCAATTTAATGGATATAGTATTGAGTAAGATTTTTTTTATATTTGGAGGATCAATTTTTCCATCAGAAGATGGTTGTGGCAATAAGAGTTTATATAGTTATGGCACAATGAGAGAAAAATTATGTAATTAACAGCCCTTTTTCTGCATCATGGTTGTTTTACACTAGGTTTTTGGGTGATATTTTTATCATTTGGCAAGATGTACCCTCTAAAATTGATGAATTTTTTTGATTATATTAACAATACTTGATTTTTTTTAATTCTCTATTTAATTTAAGTTTTCCATCAACTATTTGGATGTATTGATTAGTAAAGGTTCTGACAATCAAAAGTTGGTGTCCAATATATTTAGGAAGGTGACCTGTTCTAACTCATTTCGTCATTATACTAGCTGTCACCCATGCATCAAAAAAAGTTATAGTTAAACACATATTTGTTACATTGGCCATGATTGTTTCAGAATGGGAGACTTTTTTTTTTTAATATGTGAAGCTGCTAAATATGTTTACTAGTATGGGTTACCCACTTGATTTTGTGAGTCCCCTTATGAATGAGGTTGAAACAAAAAGGACAGGCATATGTTTACCCTTAATATATGTGAGTTGAGCTAGTATTAACAGACTAATAATGATAACAGCTGTTTTAGAAAGGCTATGGTTATGATGTATAATCTTCATAGTCTTCCTATTAGGAACATTATTATAAAGAACTGGGATTTATTTTTTAAACAATGATTTGTATGAAAAAGTGAGAGTGAAACCCAATATTCCATACAGGAGTGGGAGATGCTTTAAGGATTTTTTTCTAAAAGGCTAAAGAGGTTCAATGTGATAACATCACCATTAAAAATGGTACATTTGAATGTGGAAATTGTTCCCACTGCTCTTAAATTTTAATAAATGAATGTATCTACATACAAGAGTGAAGAATACATGCAAGGGGTTGTCTCAACTATAATTCAAGGGGGTGTTGCTTATATAGCCAAATGTCAGCAATGTATGTCATTATATGCTGGAAAAACAGAAAGGAAAGAGAAGGAATACATTTATGAATATGCATGTGATATTATGAAATGTAAAAATACAAACTCACTCTATAGACATATATCAAAATTTCCTTCACATAAGTTTTTGTTATTTGTGATAGAATGGGTGGAAAAAAACCTGGGGGTGGGGCCTTGGAATGAACTTTTGGAGAAAATGGAATTGTGGTGGCAATTTTTTAATACAGGATTGAATGGCATGGTCTCTACTTCCTGTATTTTAAAATTACATTCAGTTATTTCTAGTTAAATATTTATATTAACATAATTTTATTTATCCACATATACTGAATTTATTTGCTATTTATATAACATTTTGGGTTGAATTGATATTTAATTTTTGTTTTAATTGGCATATATTTTTATATGATTTGAATATATTTATTTATATGAACACATACATCCCTGGGGTAAATTTATATGAACACATATACTCATCAAGACTTAACTTGAAGAAGGCTAAGGTGTTATACCATTTATCATGGAATCAGGGAGAGTAGCAGTAGATGAAGTTACAGAAGATATGAGCAAGATGTTGAATATGTTATGAAAGATATGGATACTGAGGTGCTCACAGCAGTATGGTGAGAAGGACATATCCCTGATAACCAGAGAATAAACATTCTTGTACCAGTGTGATGACTGGAGAATAAATATTCTATTACCAATGTGCAATAACTAAGATGACATTCAGAACTGTGGGCAATAGCAAGATGTGAAACTCCTGTCACACTATTTGAAAGAGCTCATGTCTTGATTGACAAATGAGTAGGCAGAGTAGTATAAAGCAAGATGGGAGATGAACATTTCAGATTGTAGATTGCAGTTCACAGTCAGCTGTTGCAAGCACTATTTTTTGTTTTAAGTAAGATTTCAGATTGTGACAGAATGCAGTGACAGAGACAGTGGAGAAAAAGTTGGAGATGAAGAAAAAGTCCAACTGCGCATTCCTATAATTGAAGAAAGCATATGACAAGATATCACCTAAACTTTCCACAGTCCAGTGAGAGGTTAAACTCACTGAAACTTTTGTAAAATTAGTGAAGGCTATGTACAAGGATCCAGTGACACAAGTTTGAACTGTGTTTGCACTTACACAAGCATTCTCAGAGGGAGTGGGTATGTAAAATGGTTCATTTCGGAGGCCACTACTGTTTATACTGGTGATCAACTACAGTAGCAAACAGGATAGAGGGGATGGATCAGCAAAACTGCTGCATGCAAATGATGTGGTAATACAAGCAAACTCTGAACATATGAATTTCAGCAAATAATAGGGGACTGGAATGCAAAATTGAAAGCAAATGAGACGAAACTGAGTAGATAATGTCATCAAAGTAAATGGGGGTCATAAGAAAAAGCTAAAAATTGAAGTAGAGAGGAAAATATTGAAAGACCTAACAGATTCACAGCTTCAGCTATGTAACATATTCGAATAAGTAGAAGGGGAGCCTAAATGAGGGATTTAGAACTAGAATAAAAGGTACTGCAGCCAACTGGCATGGAGCGCCTGGATAGTATAATGACAAAGAAGCTGAATAGTAATGTGTTCAAAACAGTGGTGTGACCAGTGCTTTTGTGCTGCACATAATCCCAGACAGTGATGGCACATCAGCTAAGAAAGCTTGAAGTGATGGAGACAAAGTGCCAATGATGGGTAGTTGGATGCACTCTGACAGTAAGACAAGGAAAGTTGCACATCAGAGCAGAAGTTAAAGTAGTTCCAATTAAACTAAAGGTCAAGGAGAATATTTATAATAGTTCAGCCCCATGTGCATGAAAGTAAAAGATAATGTAGCAAAGATGATTGGGGAAAGACAGAAAGAAGGCAAGCAGAGGCAATGACATCCAGCCAGGGGATAATGCATTGTGAGAGAGAATACCTGCAAAGGTAGGAGAGTAGCTCTAAATTGAAAACAAAATGGCAGCCATTGACAAGACACCCTGACCTCATGTAAAAATGAGAAAAGGAGGGTTAATGATGACAATAATGATGACTGGGGAGCTGAAAGTTCCTTAGATCTTAAGGCTACACCTCTGATAGTTAACTGGTCAGGGAAAATAGAATTTCTTTCTGTAATTGATACTTGATGATTAAAAGACAGTTCATCAACCATGAGGTTCCACTTATGTGTTAATCAGTGGGAAAGGGCTGCTTTTGAAATGTGATTAAACTGCATATTTTTGCACTGTGTCTGAGACCTTGGCCAGAACACCAAATGCTGACAGTCTTTCCTACATGGAGAATATCCGAATCTGTGGTGGGATAAGTAATAGCAGCCATTTTGGAGTATCCCTCATCCTAGATCACTTATAAGCTTTGAACAACTGTCTTCACATTGTAGAAGAAAATGCCAAACAAACATCAGCCTAGCACAGAGCCCTAAGAAACTCCACTTGTAACTAGTTTAGTAGATGAGCAGGTGCCACCAACTCTCACCTTTTGTGTGCAAACAGGGAACCAATTAGCAATCCATCAAGTAATATAGAGGTTAATGTTTAAACTGATACATTTATCAACAATGTATGCAAGAGGAATCATATGCAATACTTTAGTAACTTAAGGATAAGTATCATGAACCTTCCTCGGTGGCTAAGTGGCACAAACCTTCTTGAGTGGCAACAGGCATACCCTCAGAAGAGTCAATAAGATAATGTTGAGAAAAGACAAGACATGGCTCCAAACCACATAACATGGACATACAAACAAAAGTCATGGTTTGTGTAATAATCAGGGAAATGTTATCTATACAGTTTCATGTTTATGAGGCTAATTAATTTCTGCATGAACAGCATAGGTAGATAAATGAGGAAGGAACATTTGGGCAAAGAGGTAATGAGTTTGCATACTACGTACTATGACTAAAATCAAACAAAAATTCTTAACTAGAAAAAAATCACTGATTATCAGCCATAGATCCACAAATGATGCCACTGAAATGGAAGTGGAGGAACACAAAGCATAAACATAAATATGAATGCATGTGGCACAGTGATAGTGAAGGGTTGGAGATGAGGTGTACAAAAATATTTTAAAGATGGTGTACTGTCAACAATTAGACAGCAGAAGTAGATCCTGTCCAGAAAGCAATCTTTTCAGAAAGTAATCTGTTACTGGGTATTAGGTGTCTTGCCTGGTGAAACTAAACTACAACTAAATTACTAAAAGTGTAACAACGCATACAAATGGATGCTGGACTGCAAACATGCTGTAGCAGGGGGCAGTTTAAGCAGCTGTGGCAAAGGCACTGGGTAAAAAAGAAAACATAGCAACTCTTGAGCTATGCTAAGTATGCATTAATAACAACATTAAAAAAATAAGAAGAGAAAGGAGACTGGTGAAAAGCAGATGGGTATGAGGCATTATGACATGGACACTGGACAATAGAATAGAAGCATTATTGTTTAGGGAGATAGCTGCCTGAAAGGTAATTCATCTTTTTAAATATAAATGTACAATGTTGTGAGATTCAATTCATTGTCCCATTCAGTATTTAGAGACAGTATGACTATTCATACCTTAAGAGCATGCCTCTCCTACTGCTATCACATCAGTTCATTGGTTCATGCGTTGTTCTCTCAATAATTGTTTTGGCAGTGCAACCTTTTTAAATGCATAGTTATTTTTCTTTCAGAAATATAATAATCAATCACTAACAATGCATTTCATCTTTTGGTTACTTGTTCTTATTTGCTGACAAAATGGTAATAACGTTTTTCCTGTTGTCCATGTAGATGAAGATTGTGTGAAATTAGATGTCTCAGTAGGCTTATTCAGTGACCTAAACTGTACCTTAAATCATACCTCTCAACCTCTTAGTGCAAGAAATCTGGACAAAAGATGACAAAATGGGGGGACAAAGGCCCAAAAATAGGGACAGATTTTAAATATTGCTCTTATAAAAGTAGAAAGTTGCTTGGGTAATAGGTTTTGTGCTAGCATACATTTTCTGAAGGATTTGAAGACTGAAACTCAAATGCATGTCATTACTTAGTTACTTCAATTCTCAGAATTTGCCAGGGAAAATCACTAATGTTATGAGGAATACATAAAAAATAAGAGTAAAACATCTGGACATTCAGAGAAAAATCTGGGCAGTTGAGAGGTATTACTTAAATCATGATGATATTTGGTCTGAATATTTTAGTGACACATCCTTGTTAATGTTGTCTACACTCTACTTTCAAGTACTTGAGCATCCACTTGGAAACTTGCTAACAGTTACTCTGCAATACATTTATAATTTATAGCAACTTTTATCAAACTTTGCTGTGTGGTGTTTCCACACTTATGGAGTAGGTGATTCTGATGCACTAATCTTGTCTCTCTCCAATAGATGTAATGATTTTCATACTTTAACATTTGGCACCTTTGTTCCTTTTGAAGCCTTGCCATAAGTTTACTTCAGGGAGTAATGTCATCAAAGTGAGGTTTTAATCTACCAGTGTATTGAATTTTGCTGTGGTTGCATTTCAGCCAACATCAACCATGTCCTTGGCTGAGCTACATTAATAGTAAGTAGTGTTGTATTTCATGAGACCAGATGTTTACTGCTTCTTTTTGTTCCTATCCAGAACTCATTTCTTATTTTGATTAATTTCTCTTTCACTTTACCTATAACTGTTTTGGCCTGTTCCCTGCTTAACATGGTTAGACTTATTTGTTCACTTTGTACTCAGGGAAATCCTTTTACTTCCTTTCAATGCCAATTTGCTTTGTCTCAGCCAGGATTTTTTTACTGGAGTTTGGATTTAGCTCATCCACAGCTGATCCTCTGACTTTTGGTTACCCGACTGTCTCAAATTTTCAAGGCAGAAATATATATTTGATTGAGGTTCCACTTTTAATGCATCTGTGCAATATATGACATTGGAATTACCATGATGGGAGTTTTTTCCTGAGCTCACTACTTTGCATTGGTTTATATCTTCAAATGTTTATCTACCAGATTTCAATTGCTCTTATGTTCCACTGAGGTTTTCTTCTCACTAATATATCAAGTTATTACTAATAAGATTAGTGTCATAGTCTGTTTAATCCTGAGTCTGGTTATAGTTTGTAAGCAATCAGGCAATTGTTCAAGCCATACCTCTCAACCACTAAGTGCAAGAAATTTGGACAAATCCAAACATAATGAGGGGACTAAAGTCCAGAATCAGGGACAGAGTTTACATATTGCTAGTATTAACTTAGAAAGTTGCTAGTATAACATGTTTTGTGTTAGTATGCATTGTTTGAATGCTAAGAAGCCTGAAACTCAAATGTATGTCATTATTTAAGGACTTCAGTCCTGAGTGATTTGCCAGAAAACAACTTATTTTTGAAAAACAAATAAAATGATACAAAAGTCTGGACATTCTGCAATAATCTGGATAGTTGAGAGGTATGTGAGTATAACTAACTGCACATTCAGTTTTATCTTGCATAGTTAGGTCTTTTCAGGTAATTGTTAATCATCTATTGGTGGAAGGAGAGAACAAAGCCTTAGTGTTATTGCTCGTATTACATCTTTCTTTTCCACATTCAATCCTATATGAGTGACCTGAATGTTATCCATAACCCTGGTTAACTGGTTGCTAATTAAAATTGCTTATTTTCATTGTATCCCATATTCTTCTGTGTTATTATTCTTTTTCATCTGTCACATGCTATTTAATAACTAAGTACAATAGACTACCAATATAATTCCATTACCTGAGTTATTTCTATGATAGGAGCCTTCCAATCACCCTCCATCCACTTAATATTTTACACCTACTTTCATTAGTTTCCTTTCATTTTTGTGTGATTGGGCATAGCAGAAAACCATCAGGTGGGGGATGGTAACAGTCTTGCTCTCATATGCCTAGTTTAGGGAGGCTGAAACCTAACTGGTTAAGCAGTTACCTTCCTAGTTCTTTAGAATACGTCTGTTTTTTTCTTTGTGTGTGTGTGTGTGTGTGTGTGTGTGTGTGTGTGTGTGTGTGTGTGTGTGTGTGTGTGTGTGTGTGTGTGTGATTGGCTAAAAATTAGCAGGAACTGTTGTCCTTTACACCCCCCCCCCATTGGTGCTGTGATTTAATTATGCATTTAATGCATCTCAATACCCAATGTTTCAGAATTGCTTCAAAGATGCTGGTGGGTAAAGACTTTTCATCTTTATCCATCCCTGGAGCCAATCATTCCTCAAGATTTCTGTATCATACAATTACCTAAGTAGAGTAATATCACTGGAGGATAGCTATCATTTTGGATAAGGAACTGAGATGACTCAGACAACACATCTACCAGCTCCTCTGAGTATAGTCTGGGGACAGGAAAAAGTGTGGATTTCTCTCTGTTTGCTACATAGTTGTCTCTCTGGGAACATTTCTGTAAGAGATCATGAACTGCCTCATTAATTTTATGCTTTCTCATTTTAAAGCAAAAGTTATGTTTGGTAATCTTAACATGTGGGCAAGAGATAAAACTCTGAAATTCACAGTATTGTCTTTCTATTTGACTAATGGCTTCAGGTTTGCTCAGGAAGTTCCCCTCTATCATCCATTTTATGACTCATGCATTAGACTTCATTTTACAAGTAGATGTGGTCAAGTCTGAATTAATAGTGATATCTATAACACTGTCTGAACAGGACCTGGTTCCTTTCAGCCTTAGTATCCTTCACCCTCAACCAGATCACCAAAAACTCAGCAGACCAATGACTGTTAATGGACAAATTCGTATCAGTGAGAAGTGTCAATGATCCAGAACCACTGTTGTTAATCAAGCCTTCAAATATTCTATCTAAAAGGTCCAGTGTGTGTGTGTGTGTGTGTGGGGGGGGTCTTCTGCTTACTTCACTGTTCACTTCATGGTTCACTCAAGACGTACAGTATTTGAACATGAGCCAAGCCTGGATTTGGAACATAAATACATGAGGATATGCCTTCTTGGTGACACAGTTATTTTGGCTGCCCAATACTCAATGACCCATTCACACTTCACATTATCATAAGCAGGGATCTCAAACTCACTTGCGGACTAGTAGACTCAGATAAGTTCCAAAAGCTTTACAAAAAGTTAATTAATTAGTTCATTTATTTACTATTTTTTATATGAAATCATAATGATAAAGTAACAGCTCAAATATCTAAACCTGGGTTGTGTCTTTGTTGTGTTCTAAAATACACTAAACACTAATTATTTTTTTTAAAACATACTTTCCCAACATAATGTGCCTGTTTTAAAAGGGGGAAGGTTGGCATAATGGTTAAGGTCTTTTTTCACAAGTGCAAATACAAGGTTTGATTCTGACCTCTGGATATTGGCTAGGCTTGTACAGTCTGCAGACTGATTGCCTAGTATTAACCTGTAAAAAAATATATCACTTGTGACTGTGGAGACACAAATAAGATGGCAGCAATAACCCACCTCCAAATGTACCACATGAATAACAATTTAACAGTGATCAACTAAACATGCTATACATTCACACATAGCCATCACCCCAACACAGTCACTTTCTGTAAAACTTTTTTATGTCTAACTGTGTAAAATGTGAGAGGTATAATGACCACAGAAGTATATTTCAGCCTGTTGCTGTCAGACTTCCCCTAAACAAGCCAAATCAATGACATTTCAAAAGTGATCTTGCAAATGCCCCATATTGTCACAAAAAGCTTGCTACCTCACTTTTAAAATATAGCCACATTCTATTTATGCCTCTAGAGCTAGAATGAAAGTGGAAACAAGAATGACCATAGTAACGCATTTCAACACGTTGCTGTCAGAAACATATGCACTGCCCCATTCAATCAAACCATATCTATGATCATTTCACTCTGATTATGTAGCCATCTGTTGCTTTTACTCACAATGCACTGAAAAAAGATAGCTGATTTTAGAAATGACTTTGTGATCACTCCATAAATGAAAGAAATAATAGACCCTGCAAAGCATTTAATTTTGCTGCTATTTGTAGCCACAAACCTCACATCAACTAATGTAATAGTATAATGAAAAAAGAATGGATGACTGTTTTGGGCAGAGTCAACTGCTACCATTGTCCTCAGAAATATCTGGTGTCATGACAATGAAAATAAAATTACCTGCAAGACGAAAGGTGTTCCAAAACATAAAAATATTTTCTCTTCTTGATTGCACCAGTGACCACCAAAATTGGCTGCTTAAAACAACTAATATCTCATAGTAACAAAATCTAGACTGGCTAACAATGTTTTGCTACTATTGTAAATGGAGTGTTTCAATAGAATCATAGGCGATTACTAGACTAATGATACTGAACCCTTTTTAAGCCCAGCCATTCATTCACCAATTTTCCCAATTATCAGTGCCCATGTACTTGAATGGCTTTGGTATATGTCTGCACCTTAGGCCACCTTCAAGCTGGCTTTATCCATAAAGGACACAGGAGACAAGCCAGGAGTGAATTTGTGATTTCCCATCCATTGTCCCAAATTGCATTTAAATAGGCTTAAGGAAGAGCTCTACTTCACATGAATAGGGAGTCTGTTCCAGAGAATGGGTAATCTCTGAGACACGTGCCTGTCCATCCAACATGTTTTGTTTATATGACAGATGAGGTTTAATCCATATATCAGGTAATTCTAGTGCTATTTGTTTAGTGAATGCATAACAGATCCATCAGGACTGGATTAGAGAATGCCTTGCAAGTTAGGCATAGATCAACCTGTGCTCATTTGTAGGAGACCAACTACAGGGGCAGTAGTTTGTCCCAGTCCCAATATGACATGTTACTTACACCCTGTATTCTTTTAGTGAGGAATCTCTGTGACCATGTACTTCCTAAGTTTTGACATTCATTCATTTACTGATCTCCACTAAACCACTTATTTATTTTAATAAAGCAGGTAATAATAAAATGAATGAAACATTTTTGCAGGCCACATAGATTGGTTTGTGGCCCAAATATGGCCAGAAACGCTGGTTTGAGATCTTTGGTCTATATAAAGTTGCTTGTTACATTAAACTTTGCAGCTATCATCTTCTGAGCCATTGACAGACTGTGCAGTCCAGCCTGTTTGGCAATCTGTAAGGTTTTATCATCTGTGCATTGTGAGAGAGCTGCACAGTTCTGCGCCATCAATGTAGCCATTATTAGGCATATTTTTTGGATGCTACTATTAAGCAGAATAGTGCTCGAGCATGAGTATCTCAGATATTTATTGGATGGTCCTATTGTAGGTTGACTATGAGCAGAACTTTGCATCTGACCAGATGTGAGCTTGACACTGGAACTGTTAAGTCAGTTACAACTTGCATAGAATGTCTATGTCTACTAATTTTCTAGATTACATGATCTTCCCTGATTAGAGATGTGGTTCATTATTCAATTAAAGAGGCTTAATTATACCAAACTTAAGAAGTCTTTCTAGAGCTACACAACCTGGATACCTTTAGCATCATCTCAAACCTTTAATGTTTGCTTACGGTAGTTAAGAAAATGGTCTACATTCAATTGGGTTGCCATCTAATCTCCTACGTCCTTGACAGACTATGCTTAGATCTAGACATACAACTAAGGATTCTTTTTTGCAGGCAGTTAATGAGACTCTACTAGTAGAATGTGTGGTTATGCAGTAGTTTGCCATAACCCTCCTTTATTTCTCAGATAGGGGCATAATATCTTAAATGAGTACCAATAAATAAATTATGGAATGGTGTCTGTATCTACTACAGCTCCCTGATTTACAGTTCACTGAAGTTTCAGCTATGTGAAACATGGTTGAAGCTTCAACTCAATGAAAAAGAAAGTTTCAAAGGTATTTTTTGCAACCATTATTAAATATATTCCTTTTTTGGGGAAAATGGAAATGATAACACATAGCAAATTATTGTAGTATGCAAAACAAAACTACACTGGTAGTGATTTTCTGGGTGAAACTGCAGTCACCAAGCTGAAAATAAGGTAGATAAAACCATTGAGTTGAAACATCACACACTGAAGACGTATTGAGTAATAAGGTGTCAATTTTTCTTTGTCTATCATCATCAACTAGTTTATCACTTACTATTCAGTGCACACTCAGTAGGGTATACTGGGTTTGTAGTGTATCTCATGCTAAAGAACTTTATTTTGATTCCTCTGCTACTCATAGCATAAGATATAGTGCTTGATTATGTCACTCACAATATCATCATTAAACTAATGATGTTTGCCTGCATTTCTAATTGCTGACAAATGATGTAACTTGCATGACACCCCACCACTGGACCAGAAATCAAGGAACCTCAATCCTCACCACTGACACCAGTGGGGGATGTACATTGGAAGGATGACGGGTACACACATAGTATTTCTAGAGGCAACTTTTTGCATCAAGTGCAATTTCCCTTAAAATCACGCAGAGACCACAATCAGTCCAGGGCTGGTTTCTCCCTCTTTCTCCATATCCCCTTTAAGACCCCCACACACACACTTTTCCAGCTATAGAGTTGAGATCTCAGCAGAGTTGCCAAGCCAAGACCTCCAGCACCCTCTCTGTCCAAGTAGTGCTTCATGTCCCTGCAAAAGTAACTGGCACAGGTTTACTAGCTATGCCCCCTTTTGCCCAGACTATAAGGTAGTTATCACTAACCCTAGCCATTCCTTATCAGCTACTTTAAGGCCCTTAACAAAGGGTGTCCAATCTTACTGTGTAATGTTACTAGCAATACAAATGGTACTTTGACCAAGAGCAAGGCTATTAGGAGTGGCCTACACAGTGTCACCAAATAAATATGCAAGTACTCTCAGAACTTAAATATCTCTAGATAGATCAGCCACAATGAAATGTTTAAATACATTTAATAATAAATAATAAAAGAACAAGACATACTAAATATATATTTACAGTCACATCAAAATCACAGGAAATATTTAAAACAACATTGCAGGACAGTCTCAAATAAATAAAGAAAAATATCTAAACTAAGCTTTCCTATATTCCTGACTATATCTAAGAGAATTATACTATTCCCTAGTAACTTACTTCAGAGCAAGGCAAATGTGTGGTGAATGGTTCCAGTTGTTGTCAGGTCAAAGACAGAATACAGAATTCTCACTCTCTCTAAGAGTATTCAGAGATTAATATCTGAAATGTTACTGCTGGGATAGCTGTCAGAATGGCATAATTTCTTATCATCTGACTCCTAGTTCTCAGGCCCAAAAACAGTCATTGATGGCAGCTGGTAGCATTTAGCATGTACCTGTAAAAAATGCATAGAGGAGGGATTTTCCTCAAATCTTTGGCAGATCTTGGAAGTCATAAAGCAATAAAACACTTTTAAGACAATACAGAAAACTTCTCAGCACATACATTTCGACTCCTTGCTGCCATAAAATAATTTTATTTCAGCTATTTTTCTGAAATGTACTAGACTGAGGTTAACCTCCTACAGCCCAGTTTCCAATGTTGAAATACATACATCTAAACAGTTACCATGTCGCATGTACAGTTCTGTTCTATTCCAGTAGGGTACACTGTAGATACATCTTTAAGTGCTTTGCAAAACCTTTTTCAATACACGTCTGTACAAACAAGTTACATATACACACACCATACAGTTCTAATACATGTATAACACACTTATATAAATCATGTTGATATTCACAAATGACACACAATCATTTACAAACTTTCCGATATCTGTGAGGGCAGTATCTCTTTTTGTGACAACTTGGATAAATGATATCTGCTTGTAAATAAATCCAGTTAAGTCCAAAGTGATGCTGGTATGTGAGACTCTGTAGCTGTCTCATGTCCTTTGGTGTTCTCCATCATTTTTTTTTTTGAAGGAACACTCAGGGTTCAGTATCTTGGACTATTCCTTGATAATTATCTGTTACTTTGTAATTAGCTAGAGAGCAGAAGAGACAGTTTCATAGCTAAGTAAGTGGGTGGCACCTACTCTTGTAAATACTGCTGCAGCTGATTCACTACAAAAACATTTTCTGTATCTGTTTGCACATTGCCTTGTAAGCATTATTTGGGTATTGTATGTAGCTTATATCAGTTATTTTTTCCATTGGTATTTATGTGCCACATTATTTGTACTCCTCTGTGTTAGAATGAATGTAAAAAATTGAGCAGCCACAGTAATTATTTCAGCTTGTTACTGTCAGATACATATGCACTGCTTCCACTCCATCAAGCCATGTCAATGATCATTTCACACTGATCATGTAACCACCCTTTACTTTGCAATCATAATTTATGTCTTGTTTTCCAGGTCTCATCATGCTCCATTTACAGGCATTAAAGGTGAGCACTAGGTCTGCATTTTTGAAGACCATCATTCTGAACTTCATCTTCATTTTACTGAAGTAATTATGTTTCCAAGTGTTCAATTATCAGCACATTTAAGTTATCTAGTGCCCATTTTCACCTTTATTTTGGAGAATAATAGTAAAAGAAAGATATGGTCCAATCAATGAACTTTGGAATAAACAGTCCTTACCCTCAACATGTCATGTAGATGATACTCTACTAGTAAAGAAAAATGTATTTTGGACATGGGTATCTGTGTTGAGGGTTCACTTTCCTTTGATTATCATGTGCGAACTGTTGTTAGAAAATCCTTTAACTTAACCAAACCAATAGCCAAGGGTATATCATCCAGAGCTAAAGATTATCCCTTGATAATTATCTGTTATTTTGCAAGCAGATGTGAAATAGAAGAGACAGTTTCATAGCCAAGTAAATGTGTGGTACCTACTCTTGAATGACTTGAAACATCTATGAATGAATCCTGTGAATGAATCCCAATTCTATCACATCTCATACTGCTCCATTTACTGACATTAAAGGTGAGGTCAATACTCTTGCACCAGGTATGTATTTTGTAGACCAACTTGAGAAGTTCGTCATCCTTCACTGAAACAGTTGTTTCCCAGTTTATATTTATCTGCATATATGGTTATTTAGTGCCCATTTTTTCACTTTTACATCTGAAAGTAATAGTCAAAATGATGTAGTACAATGAATGAGTATTGTGGGTAACAAATTTTAACTCTTTGAGGGAGAGACAGGTAACCCGACATCCTGAACAATGTTGTTTAACAGCATTTAACCCAGTATATTATATATGTGATAACATTTAGTGGTATTATTTTGGCAGTTATTCCCTTACATGGATTAGCACAGGACAAGAAAGGAGTAACAAGTATTGACAAGTAAGATAGAAGAGAGGTCCATGGGTGCTTAGGATGTTGATTAGCCATCTGGCTCTGGGAACTTTGGCATGAAGAAAATGTAGATTCTGCAGAAGAATGGGAATGTGTCATGGTCAGTAGATGGAAATGGTAGTGAAGTGGCTAATCAGGTGTTAAATAATAAACTGGGACAGCAAATTCATGTCTGTATGTGAGGGAGGGTAACTTTACTGCCCATAAATTGGATAGGTGGGAAAAGACAGAAAGGAGAGAGATGGAAAACAGAAGGATATGAGCAGAGTTTATCAGTGAAATACAGAAAAGTGACGTGGCACAGAGTAAGATGAAAGTAGGAAATGTAGTCGTGAATGAAAGGATACGGTGTAAGACAGGGTGGACTGACAGATGCAAAGAGCTATGGCAAGTAATAATGGAGACATAGAGCCAGAGATATCCAATCAGGAGGCAGTAACATAAGGAAAGTAGGAGGAAAGCAGGATACAGTGTGTAGTAATGTTTGTCCTTTAGAACTGAATATAAGATGTCACTTAACTCTGTCTTGTTTTAGCAGTTGCTGCCACTCCAGTAAAGTATATGGTTAATTACCTGTTAATTTCTACACAAACACACACACACACACACACACACATATATATATATATATATATATATATATATATATATATATATATATATATATATATATTGCTGTGTTATTTCTTAACTGTAACTTGCTAAAATGACAAATAAATTGTAGTTGTAAAGTTTACTTTAAAAGTTTGCAGTTGCGTAGTTTGCATGAGGGGTGAAGGGATAGAGATCCAAATTTTGGAGACATAAGTGGAATAGCTTGCTTTTCCTGCTGTATTTAGAGATTTATTTATGGTGAGTAGAGATTTATCTTGGGAGTGTAGATTTCTAGGAGTATTGGATCCACAGTTTATCATAATAATGTGCAGTGATAAATACAGTGTGATAAATATGCTTATTAGATATAAAGTACCTGACTCAATATTCATATATAGACCATGAGCATAGCAGATAGTAGTTTGTGTTCTGTGCCCTAAATGGAAACACACACACATACACACACACACACACACACACACACACACACACACATATATATATATATATATATATATATATATATATATATATATATATATATATATATATATATACTTTTTTTATTTTACATTTGTTGATCGGGATAGTCCAACTAGATATATGTCCATTTTCAGCGGAGGCCTGGGGAGAAAAGCTCCAAGATAATAATACACATTGAACATTTAGTAAATGCTAGTTTCAAGCAGATTACAGTCATAAGCAATACCAGCATTTAGCACATATAGTACTAACTTATTTGAAAACACTTTACAAAACATAACATTATTTTCAAAGTTATATATACATAATATTACATTCAGGTTTAAGACACGTTGGGCAGCAGTTATACAATTGACCCTTCCTGAAATGCAGTGGTATGAAAAAGTTAGAAGTGGTTGAAGGTAAGGCACCTAAGAAATAGAGAGGTCACTAGTCGGGGTTAGTACAAGGGCATAACCAATGATTTTTGAAATATTTCTTGAGTTTGTTTTTGAATTTAGTTAGTGAGGGTTCTAAGGTCAAGTCATCTGGGAGTCTGTTTCATGTTTTTTGAACAGAGTTGGCAAACAGAGAGTCCCCAGCTGAGTAGTTGGATTTGTATGTTTGAACTAGGAGCTTAGTGGATGATCGCAGTGATTGGGTGCTGGTGTAGGGGCTGATAATATTTTTTAGTGCAAGTGTATTTTCTGGTTGGTAAGGACTTTCTGTGCCACTATTCGCTAGTTGAACTTCAGTAGGCTTGGCAGTTCAAGCCATCCTAGGCGATTTAGGTTGTGACAGTGGTGTGTCCGGTAGGCTGTGCCAGTAGCAAATCTGGCAATGTGGTTATAACAGGATGATAGTTTATCAAGATCTGTTTTGTTTACGTTGGAGAATAGAGGTGAGGCATAGAGAAGAGTTGATAGCAGATGGGAATGGGCAATTGCAGTTCTAGTGGGGTAAGGAAAGGTTTGATTCTGTAAAGAGTGCCAAGATTTTTATTAATGGTTTTGATAGTTTGATTGATATGCACATCAAACTTCAGGTTGTTGTCAACTATGACACCCAGTAGTTTAGTTTGGGCTTCTGGGGAGATGATAGTGCCATTGTTAGCAATTATGTTGAAGGCTGGCAGGGGGGTCCTGCATGTGGGGGAGAAGAGGAGCAACTTAGTTTTGTTGGGGTTTAGGATTAGATGTTAATTGAAGAGCCATGTTTCCACTGTACTGAAGGTATTTTGGGTTAATGTGAATAAAGTAGCTGGTGAGGTGTCAGAACAAATCAAGGTGGAGTCATCTGCATACTGAATGCAGGAAGCATCTGGGATGACTGAATGAAGGTTATTGATAAAGATGGAGAAAAGAAGGAGTCCCAGTGTCGAACCCTGGGGGACTCCTAATGTGATGGGTAGGCGAGATGATAGCTTGTCCTGCCATATGACTGTCTGTTGCCTGCCCTGCGGGTAGGATTGAAACCATTGGAGTGCATGGTTGTTTAAGGAGAAGGCCTTCAAGGTATTTATAAGCATTTTGTGGTCAAACATGTCAAAAGCCTTGGATAGATCTAGAAAGAGTGCTGAGGATAGTTTGTTATTATTGTGGTTGTGGTTAATGACGTTAGAGAAAGAGAGGAGGGCAGAAGTAGTACTGTGGTGTGGCTTAAAGCCATGCTGAAAGTTGGACAACAGCTTGTTCTGTGTGAGGTAGTGCATGAGCTGTATGTGTACACACTTCTCCATAATTTTAGCTAGAGGTGACAGAATAGCTGTGGGTCTAAAGTTTGACAGTTAGTGGAACTTCTTTCTTTATGGAGCGGTATGACATGGGAGATTTTCCATATAGTGGGTACAGTAGCTTCAGATATAGCTCTGTTGATCAAGATTGAGATGGGATATGCTATTGTGTCAGCAGCCTTTTCCAGATAGTCTGCTGGAAGGAGGTCGGCAGCCCGGGTGGTGGGTCTTAGTTTCTTAAGTAGATATACATATATATATATATATATATATATACATATATATATATATATATATATATTTTTTTTTCCCCATAAATGTCATTGTAGTAGTAGTACTAGAACATTGGATTCCCTAACCATATGTGAAGGTTTTACATGAATATCATGTGGAGGTTCAGCATATTACAGCAACAGTCATTTTTTGCCATTGTAATGCAGATCAGACTGACAAATTTGGTTATACAGTTCCAAAACTCAGTCTTGATCTGCACCCAAAACCAATCCACATATTTACATAGTAAGCTAACACAGCTGAGGGAAGACTTGTTACAGTAGTGCAGTGATCCAAAAAATAAGCTTTTAATTCTGCCATTTTTCAGTTTTGGTTTCACTGATTTCACTTTCTCTCTGCTGAGTTCAAACACACAGGATCTCTCTTATGACTGAAGAATGTCACACAATTTCTCAGACTTAAGCATTTGACTTTTTCTAAACATGTAAGATATTAATTTCTATCCTGACTAGTACAACTCCTAAAGTAAACATGAATTTTATGTCCTACCAGTAGTCAGTATATCATCTAATGGCAACATATATGATTTCTTTTATTTTCTAAACTATGGTAGAAAATAATTTATTTTTAAAGGTATTGCTATGACTGAGCAAACTATTATTTATGTCTGTTTTGTATGTGTTTTAGAATTTTCATTTTGTTTTAACTTAATATTTTTTATATTTCGTATAACATCCACATTTTCTACTTTAATAGTAACAGGAGGTCATGGACAATCAATAGGTGCTTGACAAGTTAAAACATGACAAACACTTGTTACATGTAGCTTTATCAGATTGTGGCTGTACAGAAAACAGGTCTCTGGCAGTAACTTGTTGAAAGCATTGTTTAACAGGGTTACCACAAGATAGCACAGAAAGAAACGACATACCTTCCAATTTTGGGCTACAAAAAATAATCCCTTCATGTAACCAACCATGGCTAATCAGGTAATAAAGAATAGACTGGGACTATTATGCAGGATACAAGACAATGGTACCAGAATCATAATAATTACTTTATTTAGGAAGGACCGGAATATAGATTAACCTTGTATAACTAAATATAGATGCAGTCTCACCCTTTAATTCATCTCCCAGAGTGAGACTGAAAGGCTTTGCAAGGGACAGTACAAGGGTTTGAATTTGGTCTTGACTAAGATCAGATAAAAAAAAATCCAAGCAGACCCTCTCCTATTTTAAGTGTGTTAATACAAACCTAAAACAGAGACTGTCTCTCTTGTCCTAGAACTGAATGCAGTGAGGGCAGCAGTACAGAAAGTATATAATATCTGCTGACTTCTACAAATGCATGTTGTAGGTACTGTTTGCTAAAGGAATAACTTTATTGATAAAAGCAGGTGTATAGATAGAAGTAGGATAGATTTGCACTAAAAGCAAACCAAATAAAATATTAAAGGATACATAGCTTGCAGTGATGCTAGAGGATCTAGATATTCAGTTATCCAGTAAAACATTAAACAACAGCGGTATCCTGAAATTACTTTATTACATAAAAGATAAATGCTTTTGTGTTTTTTTATCAAGACTTCATCAGACAGTATTTAAAATAAACATTAAGCAAGTTTAAATAGGAGTGGTAATGATCACATTATCAGTTGTACTCTAAATAAGAAACAATGCACCAATTTCAAAGTTTGAAACATATTCACACATTATAAAACTCCTTGAAATCTAAACAGAAGCTTCATTTGACAAAAATGTACAAATATAAATATAATACATTTTATTCCGTTACATTGAAATCAATTGATACATGTATATAAAATGTATATGCTTGCTATGCATAAAACTTTTAATTAGATCTGAATATAAAATTTTAATAATGCATGTACCTATCTCTCACAGGCTCAGTACTTCAATAAACTACTAATAGATATTACATCATTCAATCCTGGGGGTGCTGAGGCATTTAAATGTAACTGCCACCATAATTCATGCTTTTCAAGTATTATGCTTTGAACAAATATGTGCGATGGACATTTGGTACTTACTACAACAGAGACCAAGAAAGCCTTGGTATAATACAAGTCAATTACAACAAGATATTCTCCTAAAACTAAAAAGTACAAGGTGGGCTTGTTATGAATCAGTTTGATTACACCTGATGTATGTTTAACATTTTATATAATGACACATATACAGAAGTTTCTGTTAATGAAATTAATGCTTCTTATAGAAACATAGATTTGGAATTGTATGGTATGTTGATGCAAGGACAACTCAATAATGAGGAATATAAATGCATGCATGTTAAAAAGCCAAAAAGTCCTACAATCTTTGGGATGCCGAAAATTCACAAGTGATTATAGAATCCACCTTTTAGGCCTATTGTTGATGTGGACATCTCAAAAACTAGCTTTATAGCTAGATACATAGATTGCAAATTAAAAGACAAGGTTAAGAACATTGAACACCTTTGTAAAGATTCTTGGGACTTTTTGGCTAAATGCCAATACTTACATAATATCTCTAACATGATATTCTTCACTATAGATGTTCAAGATTTATTTAAATGTATTCCTCTCTCAGTAGGCTTGGAATGGTTTGTGGAATATTTAATGGAAACTTTAAGCTTAGATTAAGATCAAATAAATATACTAACACTGAAATAAAAAGAGTTCCAAACAAAACAAATACCAACACAAAATAAGTCAAATAATCCAAACAGTACAGAAAGCAATGTAAAATAGCAGAAAACTTTAATACAGCAAAGCTTTTGAGACAATTCTTCTTCAATGCTTACACTTCATTTAAAATCATCATCTCTATATACACACACAAATAAAATTAAATTAATCACTGTAAACCATGCACAATTTCAATCCAAATTTATTGTTGAAATTTAAAGCTTTCACCACAAAATGGCCTCCTCAGGCAAATCTAGAATCAAAATTCAAACATTCAGTTTAAATATTAGAACACTGATCACATGAGTAAAATACCGGTCAGCTGATGGGTGTAAAACCCACTTCTCAAGAAACAGCATCAACAACATAACCATGAGGAAAAAATGTTCACAGAGATGCTTTTAACTTTTTATTACATGTTCTGGTACCTCGGCCATTCGCCTTCAGTGGAGCAATTTACAATCAAAAAATCATCTCCTTATATACCAATATTACAATCAATTATCAAAACAATTAATTAATCAATTAAATAATTAAATAATTTATAGTCTTTGTTAACTGATTCTCTTAAAGTGCAGTCATACAATGCATAAATCTATACAATTAAAAGGGAAAATACTTTTTTGATGTCAAAAACATTATACATCCATCAAATGCCATACAAATAGACACGTAATATGAAAAAATAATGTAAACAAACAGTATAAACAAATATGTGTGCACAAATTCATTTATATATATATATATATATATATATATATATATATATATATATATATATAAAAAATTGCTATAAACTTAAACTTGTGCACTCATGAAAAAGATATATAAAACTTTATTTAATCAAACTTATTGTTCATATTACATTAACCTAGGTATTTAGATTATTAATTTTTATCACAATTTTTATACATGAATTTCATCCTACTATTGTTTTACAAAGTCATATTACTATCTAAATTCATTCCTCTAGGGTATAATGTATGATAATTAATTATCATTCTATATTCAAGTTTATTTAATTCCCTTTTAAAGTTGCCAGTATATACTTTAGGCCATGCTAATACGCTGAAAATGAATCCCCCCCCCCATTTGCCCATTGTGCACAGATATAAAATGATTAGCTACAGGGCTTTCCATGTTCTTCCTTCTAATGTCTCCAATGTGTTCTAAAATATGAATATTGACCTTCCTGGTAGCCTGTCTTATATACCTCTGTGTATTTGAACAGTTGCATCCAATAATATAGATTACCCCACATGAGTTGCAATTGAATTTCTCCATTGCAAAGTATGATTTCCCATTGATTTTAATACCATGTAAATTCATAACCTTATTACATACAGAACATTTCCCACATCTATACATTCCAAATGATTTACCATCCCCTATCTCATGAATTTTCCTATTAAGTAATTCCTTTAAATTATTGTGCCTGTCATATGAGAATGTAATATGTTTGGGAAAAAGATTTCCCACCATAACATCCTCAGTTACAATATCCCAAAACTGTCTCACTATCCCCTCCATAATTCCAGTAAAATCAGAAAATTTAGTTACAAAAAATTACTTTTATTCTTCTTGTGACTGGTCTACTTCTCCACAATAGGCCTAAAAGGTGGATTCTATAATCACTTGTGAATTTTCGGCATCCCAAAGATTGTAGGACTTACCCCATATCCTTGTTTACAAATATTTTGCTGGGCTTTAGAGAGGATCATCTCAGAATAACCTCTTAGAGATAGTCTTTCATGTACCTCACCCATGAAACCTTCTCTAAGCTCCTTTTCAGAAGTGTTGAAAAAAAATCCTTCTGAATTCACCATATGGCAGTGCTCTAAGTAAATGAGGGGGATGTATGCTATCAGCATGTAAAAAGTTATTCACTGAAGTTGGTTTTCTGTATGGTCTATGTTAAACTTTGCCCTGCCCATTTATGTAAAACTCAACATCTAAAAAGGCTAT
The DNA here is from genome assembly GCF_019279795.1 of Protopterus annectens. NCBI lineage: Eukaryota > Metazoa > Chordata > Ceratodontiformes > Protopteridae > Protopterus > Protopterus annectens. The sequence continues at coordinate 384,378,406 of NC_056728.1, forward strand.
GTTGTCATCATTACATTGCCAAACAAATTTAAATCCATGTGTATTCCCGTTGAGCTCATCCATAAATTTTTCAAACTGCAACTTATCACCCCTACATACAAAAATGAGGTTGTCTATGTAACATTTGTAATACACAACATTATTTACAAAAAAAGATTTTTGAAACATAAATTGTTTTTCAAATTCACCCATGTATAAAATGGCATAAGATGGGGCAAATGCTGCCCCCATCACTGTACCTCTAGATTGTAAGTAAAACTCCTTCTTCCACACAAAATAATTGTGTGTCAAACTAAACTCCAAAAGAGATAGCAAGAAAAAGGTATGAGGACCTTCTCCCTTCACTTTCATCACAGCTTCTAAACCCTATTTTTCTCTATATTGGTATACAAAGCTGTCACATCGACGGTGGCCCACAAATAATCTTTATCCCACTTCATGTCACATAAATGCTTACAAACTTCAGTTGTGTTTTTAATGTGAGACACAATACGGGCCAAGTATACTTTAAGATGAAAGTCCAAAAATGTATTAACTCTTTCTATGTATGAGCCTATACTTGAAATTATTGGTGTCCTGGGGGAATTTCTAACATCTTTGTGAATTTTAGGTATAGCATATAAGTAAGGGTGCTTGGGTTCATTTATAATCAATTTCTTGACATCATTTGGTTTCAAAATGCCCAAACGTTCCCCTCTTTTCAATAACTCACAAAGTTCCTCACTAAACTGTTGCACCAGGTTTCCAGATAGTATTTTATAAACAGTTTCTTCTGATAACAAATCCTGTACCATGTTCTCATAATGTTCAACATTCATAACAACCCAATTACTCCCCTTGTCTGCTCCTTTGACAACTATTCTGTCTAAAAATGTTCTTAGCTCTTTTAATGCTAGACATTCATTTTTACTAAGATTATAGGCTTTGTGTGTTTTACAAAATCTACAAAATTCATATTAAATTTTAGCACACTCTGTATTTTCAATCACGTTAATGGCATTCGGACATTTGGGAGGCATAAAGGTACTGTTAGAAGAAACATTGGGTATAGGCCCATAACTCATACAGAAATCCCCACAATAGGAATTATCATGTTCACAATCATCATCTGGAAGCAGTGTGTCCAAGTCATAATCATATATACTTAAATTTAATAAATCATCATTTTCAGAAATGTCACATACATCCTGAACACATTTTTTCTCCCAATCATGAAAAAATACTTTCAAATTCAGTTTGCAAACAAATCTCTTAACATCAGTTATAATGTCCGCTAATGCGGGAATCCTTGTGGGTACAAATTTGGCCCCCTTCAATAACACATTTTACATTTCAGTAGTTAAACACACATTAGAAAGACGGACCACATTTAATGCAATACACGGCATACATGGAAAATTAACTGTTTCATTACAAGACAACCCAGTTAGATTCGGTAACATATGGTCATTTACCAAGTTCTCATTTACGCTCACATTTGAAGAATTCACTAAGGGAGAATTAAAAAAATGTTCTTACTGTCTTTGTTTCTACTGATTGTTGTTGCATTTCCCTTAATTTTTTCTGGAATGGGTTTGTACCTGAGAGGGTGCCAAGCTGGAGCCCTGAGAGATTTTTGTAAGTCCCTCTGCTCTTTCACTGCCAATCTCTTCAAAAGAGACACTTTTCCTGCTCCCACTGGTTTCAAATGATGAGCATGAAGACCCGTTGACATTCCTGGACATGCGTGCTTTAGATTTAAATAGTTGATGACGTTCTCTGCATTGCCAGGTGTACACAGTATTATTTTCAAAGTCTTTCACATCCCTACTTAGTTTCTGTTTTTACTCTCAAGCACATTTTGTTCCACTTTGCTAATTTTTACTCTAATGTCCTTAAATGTGCTCTGGAACACACTACTGGAAACTGTTACCATCAAATCATTCCGCAAGTCTGTAATTTCCACCTGCAACTTCTCAATAGTTCTAGTGTTCTGTTTGATTAGAACTCGGAGTCAATTTAAAGTACATTCTAAAGCCGCTTGTCTCCATTCACAAAATAAATCATTTTCATCTTCAGCGAACCCCCCCCCAGCAGGTAATCGATCACTACGAAGCCCCTAGGTGTGATGCCCAAAGATACATACTTTTCCAACAGTTTTAAATCACATGACATTTTCAAAAACCTTTGACATTTAAAAAGACCACTTGACATTTAAAAGGCACATATCTAAATATATGAAAAAAATATATAAAAAGCCTATATATTCTAAAATATATGGTTTACCTTCATATTGTTGGAAATAACAATATCGATTGCCCATTTGGGCGAACCAAATGCACGTCAGAAGTTCGAAAATCAGCAAATCGAATAGCTGATTCTCTGATTTTCTAACTAAAATGTCAAAGACACATCGTAATGCAGGGGCGCAAGCCCCTCTGCACCCCCCATGTGGGAGGCGCCCTACTTTAATATACTAACTCCAAGATCACACTACAGTGGGGAAAGGTATCATTTCCTGATCCCTGCTATAGTGCAATCTGCACCCAAAATGTTGAATCTGCAATGAGCGAATGCCAATATGCATTCACCCATTGCACATTTGGACAATTTTTTTTCGAGGTTTTGCCACTTTGAAAACTTCCTTTCGCACTAAGTGGATTTGCATGAGTGCATAATATACTTATGAAGGTAAACCAAAATATATATGTATAAAACAGTATATAAAATATTTAAAATATAACTTTCTTAAATTATGATGAGAACTTACCAAACATTAGAAATTATTAGAGAAACAAAATGTTTAAACTTTCAGATGTTCTTTCAGTAATGGTTTCAAAGAGACAAAGCTATTTAATCCAGATGAAATGTGTGCCTTTAAGCATAAAATCCAGCAAAATTCATCTAGTTTAGTTTATATGTGATGTTTCCACCATGTATAGATTCATACAAGATGTGTAATATACAGAATTTAAACATATGGTCATGATTCCATCTGATGTTTGTAAAAATCTGCCACTTGCACTCAGAAATATGACTTCCTATTCCCTCTTTAAGATTCTGATTAGTTTTACTGACATAGTATGCATCACATTTCTTGCATAAAGCTAGATATACAAGGTTTCTAGTGTTACAATTCCTAGATGTACGTAATTCAAAGTCAAGACCATTAACAGGGTGAACAAAGGAACCATTTGTATAAACATACCTGCAGTAAACACAATTACCACATCTAAAGGTCCCTTTCTTGACAATCTTAAAGGATGAAAAGTTTCAGTTATTCTTTATAGCATAACAATTGTTTCAAGTTTGAACATTTTTTATAACTAAAAAATTACTTATTTGTCATAGTAGAACTCAACTCAGGTATATCTTGTAATATATGCCAGTGCTTATTAATAATTTGTTTCACTTGAGTGGTATTTCCATTATATGTAAGTATGCATCTGAGCTTGGTGTCATTAGAGGTAGGGTTTGTGAGTATATTTCTAGCTGTACATTGATGGACTACTTTATCACATATTTTATTAACAGTATTTGCTACATAACCCCTACCAGTAAAATATGTGGTCATACCTTCTAGGTGACTGTTCATGAAGGTGTCAGATATGTTCAACCTAACTACCTTCACAGTTTGTTTTTTACTACTCCTATACAAGTACTGAAAAAATTACATGGAGCTGCTTACTGCTTGGTGTGATGGATTTGAAGTATTCTTAAGACACTCAGTCTTGCTGGCTGAATTCTGCTAAAATTCAAAGTCTGGTTATATTTGCATTCACAGTCTGTTGCATACAGAAACTTGCAGAATATACACTGATGAGAGAATATACTTTGCAGCATCAACTTTAGAGAGCAGTAACAAATAACTTTTTATAATAAATCAAACGGAACCACGTTGCAGCTTAAAAGTACTGTTTCAACTTTACTTCTCATATAGTACAGATGATATGAGAGATATAACATTTACCTTAGGACTTGTGTCCCTATCATACCTCTAACATAACTGGATTTATACAGCTCTTTATATACAGTTTTAGTCCTGTAGAAACAATACTAAGCTTCCTTGTTTAACAATGTCTTGTAAGAGACCAGCTTTTCTGACAGTGTGAATATCCTGTAACAGTGTCCTGATGTCCATGTAGAAAAACATATTTTTGAGGAAACACATTGTTCTGTATTCTATTTGGATCTGTGTATATGAACATATGTTATTGTGCCAATGCTGATAAGCATATCCTGTTTTTTATGAAGAAAAACATATTTTTGAGAAAACACATTGTCAGAGATCAGCTTTTCAGACAGTGTAAACATCCTGTATTTTATTTGGATCTTTGTATAAAAACATCTGTTCTTGTGCCATATCCTGTTTTTCCATGCAGAAAAACATATTTTTGAGAAAACACATTGTCACAGTGTCATAAACATATTCTGTTGTTTTAGGAAACATATTGTGTCCATTTTTTATATGCAGAATAACATGTCATTGTTCTTTAAAAGCAGATTTTGCATTTTTGTTCTTGCATACATCCTGTTTGAGTCTGTAAGGGAAAAATGTCCATTCTTTAAAAGCAGATTTTGTATTTTTGCTCTTGCATACATCCTGTTTTGAGTCTGTAAGGGAAAAATGTCCATTCAGCAGATTCCTTTTCCAAGCCATGGTAATTTAGTATGGATGCTGATTACATATTACTAAACTCTATTTCTACATTTAAGCAAGCTTTATCTTATACATTATTTATGTTGCATAACTGCAGCAAAATTACTTTCAACCTTAGTATATTGTTGAGCACACTCTAACAATTCCGTCTTTTTTATTTTAAACTAGAGAAATAAATTCAGCATTATTTGGTAATACTTTTTCATTATGACAATTAACTAGAGTAACTTGTCTAGCTTTTGCTAAGCATACTTTAATACATGTAAATAATATGCAACCAAGCATTACAATAACAATAAAAGAAATTAAAAATACAGTGATTTTTCCTGTCCATCCTGTAAATAGATTACTAAACCATTCACTCCAGTCATCATTCCAGTTTTTTCTAGTATGTTGAGACACTTGTGCAATCACTTCTAAATGTGCTTTTACAGATTCTGTTTTGTCTGGAATAAATGTACAACATTGTTCTCCTATTAAAGCACATGTACCCCCTTGCGATGCTAATATGTAATCTAATGCCATTCGATTTTGCAAAACCATAGTTCATATTGCTGTCATTTCGACAGTAATGTCAAGGACTGCATTGAAAGTGGCATTTGCCAATACCTCAACTAGTTTAGATAGTTTTCTCAGTTCCCAGATGGCTTTTGCAGCCCCGTACCAAGGGAAAATACCTGCTCCAGAGATTACATCATCTCCTAAATCCATATTTTTTAATTTAATATAATCAAGATTTTGATGATATATACGTGATGTATCTAAGGTGTCTACTGGATTTTCTGGACTTTCAATTACAGGTAATATATCCCTTTTCATTTTTGTATTCCTAATGTTTCCTTTTGGTAACTCTTTTACATGATGCATTGCTGGTACCACTAATCCTATATAACAGGTGCCATCCCATCCCTTTGGTAACCATTTATAAGCATATTTATCACAGATGTAATATAACCCATCTGATAGAGCAACACTGCTATTTACCAGACTGCCATTTACTTGCCCCATAGTAGGAGTTTTATCATGTACAACTGTAAAGTTTTTATCTGTTTTACTTCTCCAACATGTAATATTAGTTTTACAGTCACTTTTGTCATTTTGTGAAAAGTGAAATACTGCTGTGTCACTTAATATTAACTGACCCTTAATTGGTATTAAAATAGGAAAACCATGAGAAAAGACTCCACGTACTGGTATGTGGTTGTGAAAATTTATCATTTCAATTGTTTGAATACAATTGCTATTACCCACTGGAACAGTTCCATTTTGTTGAAAACATGTGATCCCCTGTACTATAGCAGATAACTGTACTCTTGCTTTACGTAATTGTACATTTATAACTTGATCTCCTGTTTCATTTATTAATACTCTCCAACTACTAAGAGAATTTAGTGGAATAGGTATTAGAGGCATTACCCTGTTATTTTTGGTATTAAACTACATACCCAACAATTAGAAACATTCATGCTTTTTGCATACCAACATTGTCTTGCTAAGAAAGTGTTAAAAGATGGTGACCAGTCTTGTTCATTTTTCCACATTTCTTTACTCTCTCTCTTATGTAACTTTACAGTTTGATTAACAGGTTGTAAGTATAATTTAATACTAAGCAATACAATAATAGTTAGTATAATAGCTATTATTAATTTAAAAAAACATCCTTTAAATAGAAATTCCATTGTTGAATCATTTTGCCTTTGGTCACCCGAAACTGGATTTCCAAAATGATGCACTTTAAACCATGTCAATTTCATTAGGGTTTTCTCTGTTGGAAACCTACAAAAGAATACATTTAATCAGATTTACATTGTTCACTATTTTTTATCATTCTTAGTTGATCTTTATGTACCAACATTGTTCTGTTTTTCTTTTTTCCTTTGATTTTGTACACTAATGGTCCAATTTGTTTCACTACTTCAAAAGGGCCTTGCCAATTGCTAGCCCATGGTCCTTCCATTCGGAATGTTTTTACCAATACTTTGGTTCCACAGGGAAGGTTTTCTTCAGCTGGTATTATTGGCACCTTTTTCCATAGATGGAACGCTTGCTCCCTTGCATTATAGTCACATATACTAGTAAGTTGTTTTAGCCATTCCTGATGTTTGCTAATTTCTAGCATGGGCCTACCATTAGGTAAATCTGGATCAAATGGTAATTGTATGGGCATTTTGCGGCCTGTCATTATTTCATATGGGGAAATACCTGTTTTGCTGTTTGGTGTTGCTCGAATACCCATTAAAATACCAGGCAGATGATGTACCCATGTATTGCCCTTTTCCAAGCATGCCTTTTTAGACGTTCTTTTAACGTCCGATTCATATGTTCTACAATGCCATTAGATTGTGGATGGTATGGTACATGAAACCTTTGCTGTATGCCTAACAAATTACACATTTGTTTAATGAGATCACTAACAAACTGTGGGCCATTGTCTGACTCTATAACCCGTGGCCATCCCCAATGACAGAAAATATTTTTCCATAAGGCTTCTGCTGTTGCCTTTGCTGTCATGGTTTTGGTAGGAATTGCTTTTACCCATTTTGAAATGACGTCCACTACTACTAGTAGATATCTGTAACCTCCCTTTGTTGTTGGTAATGGACCTGCATAATCTATTTGAACTGCATACCATGGCCCATCCGCTGGCTGTACTCGATGTAACTGAGGCCTTTTGCTTTTAGCATTTACCTGAAGACAGATTAAACATTCTTCTATAATCAGTTTGCAGACCTTTTTTAAATTTGGGTTCCAATACTTTTCTTTTACAACTGTCCATAACTTATCAGTTCCTATATGGCCCAGTATTTGGTGATTTAACCTGACCAACTGGCGTGCCAACTGAAATGGTACATATGGCAACTGTAACCCTTTGGAGGTCGTGTATGCATAGTACTCCTTTGGTGGTATGCCTGCCAATCTGCACTGATCGGTTTCTTCTTTTAAGCCCTGTTGTTTTTGTATATTTACAAGGTCTTTCTCTATTGACTCTTTATATAACTCTTTTAAGACACTAACTTCTACATTGGCATACTCATATTCTGGAAGTTCTTTTCCATTTTGTGCTGCTTGTTTGGCCAAGGTATCAGCTAACACATTTAATCTGTAAGTTTCACTGGTTGGCTTTTGATGTGCTTTTACTTTTAAGATGCTATACTGTCCTTGTTGTTTTGACATTGTTATAACTTTATATATGTCTTTTAATAATTCAGCATGCCGTAATGGTTTACCTACACTATCCACAAATCCTCGTCTTACCCAGGTTTCCATATGTAGTCTTAAAGAATTTACTACATAAGCACTATCTGAAAAATGTTAATAGGATTGTAATACTTTAGCACATACAATACTGCCTCCAGTTCAGCTCTTTGAGCTGACATATGCCCTGGTAACTTGATTAGTTCAGGAGAACCCAATTGTGGATTCTCTGGAACTATGGCAAATCCTGTCAAGTATCTGCCTTGGTCCCAATATCGTGCTCCATCCACAAAGATGGATGGCTTAAAGTGATCAAAATCAGATGTTAAAAATTGCACCTCAGGTGACATTATCTTTTCTAAACAGTTATGCTGTTTTCCTTCATATCCCATATGGTTTGACAAATGGTATTTATCCCCTGTCTGTATAGTAACAGTTTTCATTCCAAAAAGTGCCATCCATTTTGCAAAGACTGCCTGACTAATACCATCTGTAATTTTATTCATTTCAAAACTGTCTATCAAAGCTTTTACAGCTTGATGTGGTGTTTGTACTATAATGCTGGAAAATACGGTCAAATATTCAGTTTGTTTAATACCCCAGTAAATGGCTAATAACTGCTGTATACATGGATGGTAACCCAATTCCACTGGAGTCATCTTTCTGCTAAAGAAAGTGACTGGACGCAATGTTTTTTCCATTCTGTTGTCACTACCATGTGGCCATTCCTGTAGTAGTACCACAGACAGTGTTTTTTTTCCTGCTGCTGCTTGTAACACAAATGGTAACCTTGGAGTGGGTGCTATTAGTTCTGTAGCTTGTGCTAGTTTTATTTTTATCTGTGAAAGTGCCTCCTCTTCATGAGATCCCCACTCTAAAAAGGTGGAGTTCTTTTGTTCATGTAACATTTTGTATAGGGGAGCAGCCACGGCTGCATAATCCTCTATAAATTCCCTATTGTAATTCATGATTCCCATGAATTTATGTAAGTCTGCTATAGTCAATGGCTTTTCCATTTGTAAAATGCCTTGTACACGTACAGGGCAAGGAGATCTTCCTGTTGGTTTTATAATAGTACCTAGAAACTTAACTTTTTGTGTCATAAACTGAATTTTTTCACTTTTAACCTTAAACCCTGCTTGCTGTAGTGTATGAAAAACTCTCTTAAGAAGCCATACATGCTCGTCTACTGTTTCTGACTGAATTAAAATATCATCAATGTAATGTATTACTGAATCATACTTTTCCAAATGTTGTAGAATGGATCCTACTGTCTGATGAAAAATAACTGGACTGTTTTGAAACCCTTGTGGTAACCTTGTCATAACATATTGCTGTTTTTTAAATGTAAAGGCAAATCTTGGCCAATCTTTTTTCCTGAGTGGCACTGCAAAAAAAACATTTGCTAAATCTATTACTGTAAACCACTTACTTTGTGGCTTAATATGTGCAGCCAACTCTGGGACTCCTGGAATCAAGTGTGCTCTAGGAGTGGTATATTGATTAACCTTTTGTAAATCAATAACAAGACGATAACTACCATCTTTTTTCTTAACTGGCCAGATTGGTGAATTTGTAGGACTGTTGCCTTTTTGTATAATCCCTTCTTTTTCCCATTCTGCAATACATTTTTCCATATGTTCTTCTGCTTCCCTAGAAATAGGATATTGTTTTTGAAAAGGTGGTATATAGTCCTGATCACTTCCTATTCCTACTGGGCTTTCTAGTTTCCCACAATCACTGGGACCCTTGGACCATAGATTTGGGAATTGCTGTTGTAAATGCTTCCATACATCCTCACTGTCTGTATTTATATAGCCTGTAGGTTTTTCAGGTTTGTCAGGTAGAGAGATTGCATAGCAACCTGTATTTTGCTCTTCCTCTCTTTGTTGTTTGTCTCCCATCCACAGAATTTCATTAGGTAAATCAATTACTATGCCTAAAGGTCCCAGAATGTCCATACCAATAATGGTATTTGTGCAAGATGGATGCATTAAAATGCACCCTTCCATATTTGTCCCTCTTGACTAAACTTTATGTCCACATTTTGGCTACTCACTGCATAGCATCCTGTGCCATTAAATGCTGAAATGCAAACCTTTTTTTAGGATTTACTGGTAACTGTCTGTTTGTGACAGATACTGCTGCTCCTGTGTCTATTAAGACATTTTTCCACAGTGACCCTCTACCCAAATATCAATCAGTGGTCGTCCATCTCGACCCTTTTTAAAGGTAGTCAGGAATGATACCAGAGTAGGGGGCACATCCCTATTGTAAGGAAATCCACTCATCCTCTCCTTTATTATCAAATGCAATATGACACACCTCATGTTTTTGTTTGTCATCTTCTTCTGTGTCTGAATGATCTACATATTTAGGTTTTTCAATCTCTTTTTTAACTGTTGCCTAGCTATTCCTTCTGCCTGTTCTATCAAATGTTTCGGATTTACAGGTGAAACTGTTTGAAAATCTACCGGGCATACTTTCCCTTTTCCTGTATATTGATGGCTCTTATAACTGTTTTTACTAATATTGTAAGGTTTTTGTACATGATCCTGCTTTTCTGACTTTTCTTGTAAATTTGTTTGCTCTCTTTTTGGAAACACTCCCTGTTCTTCCTTCTTTTTGCGCCAGGCTTTGTAATGATCACAATTTTGCTTAACGTGTCCTATTTTTTTACAAAAGAAGCATGTTGGTGCCTTTTGCTCATTACCTGTGCTTGATCCTGGTACTACAAGCATAGAGGCAGGAGCTGATGGTGCTGACACAGCTCTTTCTGCTGGTGGTTGTTCACACCATCTTTGCCTTCCCCTGTTTTTGACTTCACCAATTACTTCAAATGGCTCACTATTATCTTCACATGCAAAGATATGGTGTGAGTATAAAGTCCCATCATCGGCCATAGTCCGTCCCCTCATTAGTTTTTGTACCAAATCAGTGAGGGTATCAGAATTTTCTTCGTAGATACATTTAATATCCCCTGGAACCCCTTTGACTTGTTCTAAGAAGCAATGTATTAACTGTTTTGTATGTCTCTTTTCCCATGTCTCTGTCTGTTTTTATATATGATTTGAAATGCAAGTCTAAAATGATCACTTTGTTCCATTAATTTATCTGTGATAGTAATTTTAAAATTATCTAATAATTTGGCTGTGAGAGGCTGCCCTTGTGTAAATGCCATTAAAACGGCTGTCATACGTCCTACTTTAGTGTTCAACTGATAATCATCTTGCTTTAATTGTATGAAAGTTTTAAAACATTTGGGAATGAAAATCCAGAAACATCTAAGTAATGCATCTGTCCATATATCAGATCCTGCTGTATATGCCACCCATTCCTCAAATGTAAGCATGTTATAAAATATGCCTTTTTTATCATTCCACTGTGGTAAACTCTGTAATAATCTAGACTGCGTATATAAATCTGTAGTGGTTCCCTGTCCCTGTTCTATCATTTGGACTGGTTTTGTGTTTTTTAACTCTTTTTTAAGCTGGAATATCAAAATAGTATTTTGGAGGTTAGTGCCTGTTAATTCATCTAATTCTTCTTCCTTTTCCTTCAGATGCTGTTTAAGGTCTGTCATTTCTACCTGTAAGTGTTTAAGGGATATATGATACCTGTTATTGGATTCCTCTGTTGACTGCAGAGCTCCTATGCACTTTTGACATAGATCTTGAATGTCAGTTTTGAACGTTTTAAATTCATTTTGTTTCTCTTTTAAAAACTTATTAAAGTCTTCTGTCAATGTATCATAAACTTTGTTTCTGTCCTCATCTGTATGTGTAGCCGTGGCATCATTCCATGCTTGTACATAATTTTTAAAGGGAGTTACAAGATCTACAGGGGACTCTGTCAATAACAGATTTGATTGCTGTTGTAATTCAGAAATTAATGTACTGACAGGACATAACTGCTTTACATCTGGATATAATGAAAACTGTGTATTATTAATTAATTCTTTATCATGAACAGATCTGTCTGCACAGTCTAGTTTTTAGCAATATCATGCAATACTTGTTTATGGCATATTACACAAAATGCAGTTTCCTTTGAATCACACAATAAACATTTACTATGATATACTTCATTTTTTGTTGCAAATACCAATCAAATGTTACAATCCACTTACATACTGCTGGTATGTCAACTTGCCCTAACAAGGTTTTACACTTACTAATGTGTTGTGTATACCAACATTGCAATTTACTCCATATTTTATCTGGTTGTTCTGCTACATTAAGAGTAAAACCTGGCTTACATTTGCTAGAATTCTGCCTGATAGCATCCATACTAAAAAAAATGTGACGTAGAAAAAAAGTCTTACCAGTGAGCAAGAAAACAGGTGATCAGGCTGTTGTTGCAGATGGCTGGAAATTTTTCAAAGTCACTTGAGAAGCTGGGAAAGCACAACAGGCAGCGGACTGCTGTGCTAGTGGATATTCCCCTTTTCTTAGCGAAATTATGGCACTGCGACTGGAACTTCAGTCTCACTCCGGATGTAGACGAACTGTACTACTGCAAGCTGCATAAACTGGAATACTTCTGTTCAGAATTGACACATACGTACAAATGTTAGTTACTGCAATTTAACTAAAGTGACCCTCTGCAGGGCTTACCATCACTCCTCCTGTGGTTGAATGCAGATTGTAGGTTCAAATGCAGGCTAGCTTGCCATTGAAAAAATTACATGGAGCTGCTTACTGCTTGGTGTGATGGATTTGAAGTATTCTTAAGACACTCAGTCTTGCTGGCTGAATTCTGCTAAAATTCAAAGTCTGGTTATATTTGCATTCACAGTCTGTTGCATACAGAAACTTGTAGAATATACACTGATGAGAGAATATACTTTGCAGCATCAACTTTAGAGAGCAGTAACAAATAACTTTTTATAATAAATCAAACGGAACCACGTTGCAGCTTAAAAGTACTGTTTCAACTTTACTTCTCATATAGTACAGATGATGTGAGAGATATAACATTTACCTTAGGACTTGTGCCCCTATCATACCTCTAACATAACTGGATTTATACAGCTCTTTATATACAGTTTTAGTCCTGTAGAAACAATACTAAGCTTCCTTGTTTAACAATGTCTTGTAAGAGACCAGCTTTTCTGACAGTGTGAATATCCTGTAACAGTGTCCTGATGTCCATGTAGAAAAACATATTTTTGAGGAAACACATTGTTCTGTATTCTATTTGGATCTGTGTATATGAACATATGTTCTTGTGCCAATGCTGATAAGCATATCCTGTTTTTTATGAAGAAAAACATATTTTTGAGAAAACACATTGTCAGAGATCAGCTTTTCTGACAGTGTGAACATCCTGTATTTTATTTGGATCTTTGTATAAAAACATCTGTTCTTGTGCCATATCCTGTTTTTCCATGCAGAAAAACATATTTTTGAGAAAACACATTGTCACAGTGTCATAAACATATTCTGTTGTTTTAGGAAACATATTGTGTCCATCCTGTTATTTTAGGAAACATATTGTGTCCATTTTTTATATGCAGAATAACATGTCATTGTTCTTTAAAAGCAGATTTTGCATTTTTGTTCTTGCATACATTCTGTTTGAGTCTGTAAGGGAAAAATGTCCATTCTTTAAAAGCAGATTTTGTATTTTTGCTCTTGCATACATCCTGTTTTGAGTCTGTAGGGAAAAATGTCCATTCAGCAGGTTCCTTTTCCAAGCCATGGTAATTTAGTATGGATGCTGATTACATATTACTAAACTCTATTTCTACATTTAAGCAAGCTTTATCTTATACATTATTTGTGTTGCATAATTGCAGCAAAATTACTTTCAACCTTAGTATATTGTTGAGCACACTCTAACAAGTACGAGTTCAGTTTGACAGGCATTTATACAAGGTGGTACCTATGGTACCATTAGCCACCTTAAAAATTGTTGCGTCGAGAAAGTCAATTTTATCTCTTGTCCATGCAATCAAGCTGAACTAGTTTGCCCATAGGTAAACATGTCTTTATATCTTCAGGTGTTCTTGCTGCTTTACACCATTTTCTGGCCAGCAACACTGTTGCTGGCCATGAAACCACACTTGTTTTCATGTAAGTGCGATACGTGGCGTACATATGCAGTTAGCCCTGCTGCTCATAGTGCAAATACATAAACTCTGTGTAGGCTTTGAGCTAAGCCTACAAGGAGTTTATTGAATCCCCAAGAATCTCTTAATTCAATGTGATGTTCATTTTTCAACTTTTGAGGAATTCCAAATATATTTTTTTTTTATTATTTTTTTTGAAGACTGATGAGGAGGTACATGTTTTGAAGACAAGTAGACAGCTGAGATCTGATGATGATTTGTGAATAGTGACTGGATCGGTATATTATAATGTCATCAGCCTTATGACCTTTTCTGACACATCAGGGGAAGCTTGTTGATGAAGAAGAAAAAAAAAAGAGAAGACCTGGTATAATTTGTGCAGAGTGATGTGTGTGGATTTTAACTTTGAAGTTTCTATGGACTATAAAATCTTTAACTAAATGAAGGCATAGGGGATGCTCCTTATGGACAGCAGAGAGTCACCTAAAATATTATGGTCAGCTAGATCAAAAGATTTTCATTAGGTCTATCAAAAGAGCTTCTGTCAGTTGATCTTTCCTCATATTACATAGGATTTCACCTCTGAGAGCATGTAAAGTAGTCATTGTATCCTGTTAGTCCAAAGTCCATGATAATGATTAGACAACAGTACACACTTTTGTATATCATTGTCCAGTTGTAAATACATTATACTTTCTAGATGTTTACCTAGTTTGAGGAGAAAAGAAATGAGTCTGAAATTATTGGGAGATGGTTGGGATATTGGGGAAGGCATTACTAGAGCTGGTTTCCATGTAAGTGGCATGTTATTATGGCATAGGCAAAGTTTATATATATACATACATATATATATATATATATATATATATATATATATATATATGTGTGTGTGTGTGTGTGTGTGTGTGTGTGTGTGTGTATATGTATGTATATATATATATATATATATATATATATATATATATATATATATATGGGAACACTTTATAATCTCGAAATACTGAAATGTCGAATTTCAGTATCTCGAGACTATAAAGCCGAATGTTGAAAATAGCGAAAGTTCATAATGGCGACTTTGAATATTTCGAATTCACATTTATGGCCTTACGCTATGTTATGTCCGAGTTTGCGTGTTGATGGTGAACGGTGCCTTGTATGGATCTAGGTGATATGTCAGGTAAGAAAGTGTCTTGTAAAGGTTTTGAGTGGGAGTTAGTGTGTATGTGAGTGTGCTGATATGTTTGATGTGTGTGTGAGGGAGTGGAGAATATGTGTGTGTGAGTTTGCTTTTGTTTCTTGTTTGTGCGATTGCTGAGTTAGTACATATAAGTAGGGGGGTGCAAGGTTGGCTTGCCCCCCTGCTTGTGTGTGCATGAGTTGTGTATGTGTGTAGTTTTGTTTGTTTATTCTGTGATGTGGGTATTTTGGTGTACATGTGCTGTGGTGTGTGCGGTTTGTTCGGGTTTTTGAATGTTGGGGTTTTGTAGTTTCAGTGTTTTGCGGATTTGCTGTCATGGTCTCGAGATACTGAAATTCGATGTTTCAGTATTTTGAGATTATGAAGTGAATCCGTATATAGATATATAGATATAGATATATATATATACACACACACACACACACACACACACACACACACACACACACACACACACGTACATTATATACCTTTATTTATTTATTTATTTCACATTTGTTTACAAGTAATGTCTGAATGGGATAATATCCCAAATTCAGTTGAGGCCCAGGGAGAAAAGCTCCACATTCACATAATATGGTTACAGTTAGTTATTGCAAAACCTAATATAAATAAACAACATATTAACTAAAAAAAAAATCGATTTCAGTTCATACAGTGTGAACCTGTACATATATAGTGCAAATATTTGGACATATGCAACAAGTTGAAAATGAACATTGTCAGTAGTTGGTTCACAAGCTGCATTTCATAGAGATGATATTAAACACAATGAGTACACTGTTTGGGAACAGAGGTGAGATAATATAGCCCAGGCAAAATTATATTTGCACATATATACACATACACACTCACACACACATGCACACACAGGTCCTCTTCATATGGTCAACATTTCAGAAATTCGAAGACCATATAGCCAAGACCATATGATCGACATTCAAAATGTCGACCATGTGGAACCAGCATCTCCGTACAGTGCAGAATGGAAAAATTTCCATCTTCCACACTGTAGTGCGATCTTGGAGTTGGTATATTTAAGTTCCAGGGAGTGTGGGGGACAGAGCCCCCCACTGGGGGTGCAGGGGGCAGAGCCCCACTGCTAGCAGCATGAAGGCAAGCTTTTGTTGTTTTTCTTTGGTTATTATTATTCCATGGTTGACATTTCGAATGTTGATCATATGGTCTCAGCCATATTGTCTTTGACAGTCTGAAATGTCAACCATGTGAAGTAGATCCGCACACGCACACATACACACACATACACAATATATATATATATATATATATATATATATATATATATATATATATATATATATATATATATATATATATGTGTGTGTGTCTGTCTATATGTGTGTATATATATATATAATATATATATATATATATATATATATATATATATATATATATATATATATATATATATATATATATACATACACACAAAGGTGGGACAGCAAGATGTTCACAGCACATAACAATGAACCTGAACCATAGAAGTTAAGTGTCTGAACCTGGGGAGGAGGTATCAATTAGAATTTGTCAAGAAGGTGCTCAATTTCTTTTCATTTTATTGTGGAGAAGTAGAATTGTGACATTTATGATGTAGAGGATTGGGGGGGGGGGCAAGTGAAATAGTAGATTGAGTGGTTTGGCTGAGGTTACTGGAAGATGGGTAAACTGCATGAGGAAGTCACTTAAGGAATAGGGAGCCAGAGGTAATTGTAATGGTACCAGTGGCAGATTTGTTGTTATTGGATGATCAACTTGGTATTTAGTAGATGAGTTTCCAAAAATGCTTTGTGTAATAGAATTCATATCTTTGCTGCAGTTGAAGGTATGCAGCTTGGCTTTGAGCGTTCTTACAGCCTTTTAGGTTAGATTATTGAGTGTTTATGAACTTATCTCTGCATTTTTGGTTGGTTATTTTTTCCTCTAAGGCTGAAGACGACTTTAACTTCTTTAGATATCCGTAAGTTATTATTGGGTTTTTATACAGGTTAAAAATGTTTGTGAAGTAGGTTTGTGGAAGGTATAATAATTTGCTGTCAGGGAGCTGAGCAGCTTTGGAGGAGTCAGTGTTGTTTGGAATTGAAGACCAAGCTACTTTTTCCAAGTCCAGTTTTTAGAAGAAGAAGTTTTTAGAAACAGAGGGTTTGATCTCAACTACTCTATATAGAAAACCCTGTTGGAGGAATGCATTGCTACACTATGATAGTATGCATCCACGTCACATGTTTCCCAATATTGTTAGGAGTCAAAGTAAAAGGATTTCCAGTTTATGTAGGGATGACAGCGACAGGAATCTACAGATTGGTCATCTAAGAGAGTTATTCCAAGAAAGAGGCTATAATGTTTCACAATGTATGTCAAATTGTTCTGTCATGAACGATAAGCATATGGGTACAGAGGCTTTTGTTGTTCAAAGACATTCTAAGATTAAACATAAACATAGGACACATTATGATTTAAATAAGGTATTCTTCACAACAAGATATACCAGTGATATAAGTTATGTAACCGATATTATTAAGAAAAACTGGAATATTTTACTTGTAGATAATAGATGTCATAAATTAGTAGGAACAACACCTAGCTTTAGGTATAAGAATAGCAAAAACCTAAAAAGGCTTCTATGCATTGATAAAGTTGATTTACTAACTAGTAGTATAGATAAGCGAATTTTAAGACATGGTACATTTCCATGTAATAAATGCAACATCTGTAAATATATAGCTAGTGATGATCAGTTTGTTCATCCCTCTCTTAACTATATTTATAGACCTAATTTTTATGCTACTTGTGAAACCACCAACCTTGTTTATCTAGCAACATGTACAGAATGCCCAGCATTTTATGTGGGCATGACCACAAGAAGGATAAGGGACCGAGTATATAATCATACATATGACATTAAGAAGTTAAATTTGAATAATGCCTTAGCTAAACATGTTGCTACTCAACCTAATCATAGTTTTAGGTTTAGGATTTTATAAGTGATAGGTTATAATAAGAGAGGAGGTGACAGGATGAACTATCTAGAAACTTTTGAATTAAGATGGATTTTAAGATTGATGGCACATATTGAACCAGGTTTAAATCAATACATTAGTATTAAACCTATTTTAATTGCATGTGATTAAAATTACGTTATAACTCAATATTAATTCTAGGATATGACACAATATAGTACTTCTATACACATACAAATATACATGGTAGTACAAAAGCTTATTTTAGATGTGTCTTATTTCTATTTTATTTCATATATTTTTTATGTTTATTTTCTTAAGATGTTTTATGAGGTCTTTAAAATACCATAATACAAATATATGTAAGATTATATCTTGATAACATTGCTTCATGTTTTAAAGAACTGAATGCATATTTTTATTTATTCTTTGCCTTTAAACTGCTTTATTCATTTTAGCAAGCTCAATTGATAAATGCTTTTATTGATTGATTGAATTAAAGCTAATTGATAATTGATTGATGATTTAGAAGTATATAAAAGCTGTTTAATGAAGTAGAGCTGTATAAACCTGAGGAAGCGTGCCTTGGATGCACGTGAAAGCGCTTGTTATATAATAAATCAACTTTATTTTTACATCGTGGTGGTTTCCATCTGGTTGTTTCTTCATAGAAGAGAAACTTTCTGTGAAACTTTCAGGTGAAAGTAAACTAGTTAAAGTGTAGGAGTCCTGAGTAGTGCTGAAATTGTGACTGTGCTGGGTGAATGGTCCCTTACAAATGGAGGGTGGATGTTTACAGAGGTTATGCTGCTTGAGGAATTAGCTCAAGAAGAATGTGACTTTTGCATCTAAAGATGAAGTTGGTTAAACAGTTAAGAATATAGAAGACTTTGTAGACAGTGAGAAATTATTTATTCCTATAGCAATTCATCGAACCTCTGGTTATCAAATGGCATTTCAGTGAATGACAAAATCTTTTCCAGGGTAAGGAAGCACTTGGCCAATGCTACAACTTTGCCCTTTTCCCCACCGTAGTGCAATCTCAGAGTTGGTATATATAGTTAGGGGGGTGTGGGAGGTGAAGCCCCCCTCTTGGGTGGGTTTGATTTTGTGTGGTTTCTGTTCCGGTGTACCTTTGGTGAATTGCTTCCTTACCAAAGGAAGGATTTCATCATTAACTGAAATGACGTACGATAAATTGAGGTTCATTAAATTGCTATTCGCTGAATAGCAATTCAATAAAGTGATATAGACCCATATATATATATATATATATATATATATATATATATATATAGATATAGATATAGATATATATATATATATATATATAATTATATGTGTTTTTATACACACATGCACACACACACACACACACACACACACACACACACACACACACACAAACACACACACATGCACACACACTCTCACACAGAAATTTGAATCAGAACAGAGATTTGATGTTTTAATATGTCTATAGTAGCAGGAGGTGAGAGACAGGTGACTGCAAGATGCAGGTGTAGAACATTTTGCAGTGGGAGTAATGTTATGAGCCTTTGCCATCACTGGTAAGTATTCCTGTGCACAAAGGTGTACTTGTAAAGATTTATAAAGCTGTATAATATCACTGCCTAGTTCCCTTTATTACCTGGACAGGTTTTAAATGTATAAGAATACTCTGGAAAGTGGTAATGGAGGTGTGTTGCATATTCCTTTACTCAGGACTTTGTTATTTCAGTTAAGACAAGTAGTAAGTAGACAGGAAAATATTTAGTTATACAAGTTAGTTTTAAGCTTTCCGTGTTCAGAAGTGTGAAAATTAGCTGATGGTCTTGATTCCCATGTTTATAAGAGCGAATTGAACAATAAGACCTTGCCTGCCAGTGTTTCTTCTTCAAGCTGTAGAATAGTGGATACAGTTGTAGTTTACAACTGGGGAATCCACGATCCTCCACTAAGGAGCTTGTTGCCAAAGTGGAGAAAGGCGGTTGGAGTTACAGGTTTATGTTTATGAAGTTGTTTGTAAAGCTTAGGGTCTAAGACATCTGGATTAGGTCTTTTTTCTGATCTGAAGGGGACTATGCCATCTTTCACTTCAGATAATAGAAGTGGGAGCACCCAGTTGAAGGATTACCATCATCTGACTACTTATCTAAATCAGAATTATCAACATAAGAAGTTTTAGCATTCAGGATAGTTTTAATACAGAGTAGGAGGCATATCTACCCTCAGAGAAGGCTTCAAATACTGTTACAATGAATCTGTGGGAGACAGTTTACTATCTGTATTTTCTTATGCCAGACAAGTCCTCTGAACATATATTTGTTTCTCCCATTTCAACAGTCTTGAATGAAAATGAACTTCTGGGATCTCAGCTAGACTTCATAACTTTTTTTAAGCAGGAAATAATAGGTGCCTAGCTATAAAAGTGCCATAGTCAGCTAGTGCTTGATCTAAGCATATTTATTAACCTCAGCATCTTAAAACTGAAGATTTTCTGGAAGCCTCCTCATGCAGTAAGAGGCTATACTTAGATATGTGACATTTCTTGATCCAAATAGGACCAACTGTCAGCCTTCAAAGATCATTAAACCTATCACTGCCATCCGCATGGAAGTAGTAACTCAGGACCTACTCTGTTTAAGAGAAAGTTTGGAGAAAGGCTTCCTCTTAATCTACATGGCATACCATCACTACTTAATAATGCTGAAGAGATCTTCCCAGTGGGAAACTCTGGTCTGATTGAGGCCCTTTTTAAATCTATAAACACTAGAGCATGATGTGTAAGACAAATAGTATAATTATTAGAATTGTGTCAAGAGTAAAAGGAAAACAGTTCAAGATTCAGAGGCAAAGTGTGTGGATCTGTAGGTAAACTGCTTATAGTCACCTTGCTTATCTGCTAGATCATAGGTGGTACCTCAATGCTGCAAAACCATTGCATTCTTAAAAACTGAGGGAGTTAAACCTCAGTACATTTAAGTGAATGGCAGAGGGCAGTACTCCAGTTGCCACACAGGATTAAGGAGCACCACCTAAATTTCTCAAAATGGACCACAAGTGAAAAGCTATATTCAAGTGGTTCCCGGCTGATGTCCATATTCAAAGCCATTCAATGTAGCTGCACCATTAAGGGGGCCAGTCAGCAGAATGACTGTGCCAGTCTTATCAGCTAACATAGTGTTCTAAAAACAGCCACACTATGACTCTATTAAAATAGGTATGCGACAACTGAATTGGGTGCCTGGTGAAGAACACCAGTATGGTAATGACTGCTGTAAAGATAGATTTCCTGGACCTGAGCCATATGTATCCCCTGCTAGATCCACACCTCATCCCTATGTCCCTCTGCAAGGTTCTAAATTTCTACTCTTTGGTCTTATTCCCATCCCTTTCTTATTAGTACAAGTAAACTTTACCCCTTTATATCATTCTGGCATGAGTTGTTATACTTTTTGCATCAGCTGTTATGATCTTAGCACACACATCTATGAGAGTCCCCATTAAATGTCATATAGAAACCATTAAAAATTAAAAAAAACTACAAAAGTGTCCAACTAGATAACACCATGAATCAGAATCAGCATTTGTTGTCCAGAAACAGACCAATGCTAGCATTTAGAGGCAATGAAGGCAGTGGCAGGGGCTAGCAGTTCCTCTCTCCAAACCAATAATTAAATGTCTCATCCAGTACTGAAGTGTGTAGTCAACACAAGGATAAGCTGAATTCAAGCCCAACCCCCACCCTCTGAGCATGCATCCTCTGAAGTCTAAATGGTTTACAAATAAATTCACTATTAGCTCTCTGAATTGAGAAAAAGAAGTCCCTGAAAGGAAGACTATGGGTGAAGGCAATCACCAGGATAACGTTGAGTGATACTGAACACTTGGACTGAAAACCAGCACTGAGGGTACTATTGTAAATTGTCTAAAAGAGTGTGCAAGATTATACTACAGTGCTCAAAGGAAAGCACTCACAGCAGCCAGTACAAAATTGTCAAATAGCCAATCACTAAAAGATAGCACTCCTTCCTTGTGTAGACAGAGTGTAACATACCTGATGCTCGTGGTCAAATTTCAGAGGGAAAAGTCATTTTTTTAATGCAGTTTTCAAGTGAAACTCAAAATGGCTTACTCCATTTGTTGAATCTTCAGCTGAATTTCTCTTATTTCTCTGAGCTCCTTTTCTTCTTCTAGGTTGTTATAATACCTTGTGATAACCCCAAATTAAGCTTTAGACATTAGATAGCGTCTCTAAAACATCAGCAAGTTCTTGCTGTAGATGAATTAGAAAGTTGACCTTCTCTTTGTCAGTTCTCTTATTCTGGGTTTCTCCAAGGAACAGCATTTTTTTACACTGAACCTTAGCAAGGTTTTCTCACACTGATCATTTTTGAGCATCGCATTTACTCTCTTAGGCTTTAACTGCAGCAAATGTCTACCCAGTTAACCTGAGATTTGTATGTACTCATATGTCTTAGGACACTGTTCTAAAGTAAAGTTTTGTTTGTTAGAGAAGGTGTAACTTGGTGCATTGCATTTTATTCTCAAGATTTTTCATCTGTGTTTCAACTTTTCTAATTTGATGCTATGAACATGATCTGTTTGTTCAGAGATGTTAGAGACTTCTTGACACAGCTCATCCTGACAAGGGAAACTTTCACCTCCCTCCCTTGGTAATATGCCTTCAGTATGATTCTGTGCTTCTCATCCCTCTAGTTCATGGACAGTAGAAGTCGCTAGTGAATGATCTGGATTGAATTCAGCCTCACATTAATTGCTGTTTTGCTTTTCATTTTCCTACTTCAGGTTCTGTGGAATATTTTTTGACTGAGATTTAAAATTTCTGCAACAGTTTTATGATCAGTTGCACCATTTTCCTCCTTAAATGGCAGCACATTTTTTTTATGCATCGATACCTTCTGCTCCCCTGCCATTTTCCCACAAGCTACAGCTCAGTCATTGAGGCTTTTTCAGCTTCAGGCTCACTTACCGATGTTTTTTTTTTTCACAGAAATGCTTTTTCCTTACTGTTACAAAAGTTACAGCAATCCAAATCACTTTAATGTTGTGTTTCCTTTACCCATTTTAAGTCACTGTTTAGATACCTGCAAACTACAAGTTCTTCTCAGACCAAAGTGTGCCCTTGATGAAACACAATAACTGGAATAGGTTAGTTGCAGGGGTTGCTTGTGCTATTGGACTGTAGGACTGCAGCCCCCCCAAGCTGTAAAAAGGAAAGAAAAAATGAAATAAAAAAAAAAAAAAGAAAAGAAAAACGAAACTAAAAAAATTGATAGCGAGTCCTGGAACTCCATGCATGCATGCAGGAATCCAGATTGCTGCTTAACCTGTCCAGATTAGGAAGAAGGCATCAAACTAACGAGACGCCCAGAAGTCTATGCAGTTACAACTGCATAGACTGGAAGGGGATCAGACTGTAGTGTCTGCAGGCTGGATAGCTTGCTCTCATGGGAAGGACTTGTTTTTCAAACTGGATAGCTTAGTCTCACATGGGGGCTAGGACTTTGAAGCTGCTGCAGGATTTGGAATTTCAAACTAAGATGGACTCCAAGCTCAGGCACGTGTGTGTGAAATGCCCCAGTTAAATATACCTGATGGCCAGAGAATCATTCAGGCTCAAACGCTGTACCTTGGGTGCAGGTAGCAAGAGCCTGAATTCCCTACCCACCACCACTTGTGAAAACTTTTCAGATTTTTCCCTCATATTTTGGTTTGTTCTGTTCCTCATAAAATCTGTGGTTTTCTGGATTTTGAATTCACTAAATAATGACAGGCATTTGAATTTCAGGCTTCATATTCTTCAGAAAGTACATGGTAACATAAAACCTTTTATTCTAGCAATTTTCTAAGTTTATAAGATCAATATTTGAAAATTGTCTATATTTTTGGGGTTGTATTCCCCCATTATTGGCTTTGTCCAGGTGTTTTTTACTAAGAGGTTGAGAGCTATGGTGAGAACCGAATTCACTGAATATGTTTGGGGGTTATACCCTCCCCATTATTGGCTTTGTCCAGGTGTTTTGTGCTAAGAGGTTGAGAGCTATGGTGAGAAGTGAATTCACTAAATGATAGCCATTTAAGTTTCAGTCTTTCTGTCTTTCAAGAAACAGTTGATTTGGCATAGTGGTATGTTGCTCTGATTGTAGTGCATAGGGTTCTGGGTTCAAGATGTGGCAGTGAAATGCATGGTAGTAACAAAGCATTTTATTCTAGCAACTTTCCAAGATTATGGAAGCAATGTCTAAAGTGTGTCCCTGGATTTGGGGCTTTTGCCCCCCCCCAATAAATTTTGGCTTTTTCCAGATTTCTTGTGCTGCAAAGTTGAAAGATACCATTGAGTGTTGAGTGGATTTTACAAGGACCTGAGAGCTTCAGAGGAAGAGAAGTTTAGTGCTGCTTATACTGAGTCTGCTTGTATTGTTAATAGCACAACAGGTAGTGTACATGCTTTTGATGCAGAATGCATTGCTGATACTGTACTGTGTTGTACTGGATGTTGCAGTCCTGAGAATGTCCACTTTGGCCAAGATACCTAGTAAGTATAAACCTGTTATCAGTTTGCCATCCATTTCCTTTTGCAATATTACTAGCTTATCATTTTTTAATGTTACATAGTCAATTTATTCCTCAAGGGCAACATGCACTTTATTTGTAGATGAAACAATGAAATATAAAGTTGTTTGCTAGAAGCAACCTCTTCATTAGCTACAGATCTCTTTAATGTGGAATTATTTAGATGACTTTTACTTCTGCAGAGATTGCGTATATTTACTGATACTGGTGGATTGTAGAAGTTTGAGTAGATTTTTATGATGGAAATGTTCTAAACTGGGCAGTTTTGTCATTATTGGTGCATGCATTTTGTTTCATTGTTTACAGGAAAAATGTTCAAAACAATAAATTTAAAACACCTTCTAACAACTGTACTGTATTATACAAGGAATATAATTTAATACAATCAGGATGTTCTATCAAAGAACACATGTATGTTTCGTGTGCAAGGGGCCTATGATTTAAAAAAAGTCCAAAGTTGATCTTTATCTGCCACTGGCCAGATGTATTTTCTTTGAATGTGGGTTTCAATGTTGTTTCATTGAATGTGAGTTTCAAGGGCAGAGAAGTTTTAGTGCTAAGTCTATTTTCATTGTGAGACTGCATTACTTTGTTTAGCAGATGTCTATTAGTGTTTGTGCTGTAAAATGTAAAATATAACTTTTAAATGAAATCCAAATCATTATAGATGTAAAGCAGTATACACATTACAGTGTTTATGGTAAATGAGGTGAAATGGCCAGGTAATGGGACATTGGATTGGCTGCAGGGGGGTGGACCCATTTGACCATAATTTTGTGAGGGGGGAAGGGTGGTAAACTCAGACAGCCCCGGCTGAACTATACCTCTCAACTGTCCAGATTTTCACAGAATGAATAGATTTTTGCTTCTTATTTTTGGTTTGTTCCTCATAGAATTTGTGGTTTTCTGGCAAATCATTTAGGAATGAAGTCACTAAATAATGACATTGAGTTTCAGACTTCATACCCTTCAGAAAAATGCATGCTAAAGCAAAACCTGTTATTCTATCAACTGTCTAAGTTTATACAAGAGCAATTTTTAGTACCGTTTGTATGTTCCCCCAATATATTTGGCCTTGTCCTGATTTCCTGCATTAAGAAGTTGAGAGGTATGCACAAATAAATCTCTTTATAGAATTAGGTATATTCAAACCTCTCAACCATCCCTGATTTTGGCTCAAAATGTTGCCCTCCCCCTAATTATCTATGTGCAAAATGGCAATTTTGGAAGAAAACGTGGAGGGTTTACAATTAATAAATTGTAATGATCAGAGTTATAGATTACTTTTATTTCAGAAATGCATGTAGATTCTCTTATTTTGTCCGCTGCTCAACTTAACAGTATTAATATTTAAAAAAGTGTCCCTTCTTTGATAGGTTCCCAGCTGTATTGTGTGGGTATTTTATATTTTTGCATCACATTTTTAGTCCATTTTTCATAAAATTATGGTTTTCTGGCAAATTAGTGGAAAATCATTAAAGATTGAAGTTAGAAAATAATGACAGACATTTGAGTTTCAGCTTTCATACCATTCAGAAAATTAATACTAATGCAATACCTACTATTCTATTATCTTTCTAAGTTTATAAGAGCAATATTTAAAAATTGTCCTTATTTTTGAGTCTTTGTCCCACTTTTGTTTATGGCTTTGTCCAGATTTCTTGCTCTGAGGTTGAGAGGTAAGACAAATGTGTCAGGGCCATCGCTGTCAGCCACAGAGATTTCAAATTGTGACATACTTATTGTGGGTTCCCTTTAAAAATCTCGAAAAACTGAAATACTGAATTTCATTTTTCCGAGATTCTAATTCCGAATGCTCAAAACTGCAAAACACCAGAAGCATGAAATTTGAAATCCCGACATTCGGAGCTTCTGATGTTGCGGTGTATGAATGGATGTAAGTGCAGGTAAGTTTGTATGAGTGTGTAGGTTATGTGCTGGAGTGTATGGTAGTGTGTGTTTTGGTTGTGATGTGTGTGTGCAAGAGGCTGTGAAATGTGTGGGTGTGAGATGCCTTTGTGCATGTGATTGTGTGGTCTTGGAGTTAGAATATACAAGTAGGGGGGTGTGGAGGCAGTTTCTAGTGTAGGTTAGTTTTGTTTGTGTGTGCGGGCAGTTGTATGTATGTGAGTATGTGTATGTAAGTGTCGGGATTTTGAATTTCACGGTTATGGGCATTCGGGATTGTGGTGTTTCGGCTTTATGATCTCGATATTCTGAAATTCGGTTTCAGAATTTCGAGATTATAAAGTGAACCCACTTGTTGCACCCCACTCCTCCATGTAGTGACTCTGGATGTGCCTAAGCAAGGAAAATAGCAGTTATGCAGCGTAAGTGTGAAGAGCATCTCCCCATCCAAGGTAGACACAAGTACTACAGTGGCTTTTTATCTGTCCTTGATTTTGCAGAATGTTCTGGTTTTCTGTCATATTTTTATACTGTTGATTTATGCTTCTTATTATTCAGAAAATCATGTTGTTGCAGTGCTTGTTGCTCTGTTTAAGTAGCAATGCTTTAATGACCATCATATAAGCTTTTCTGAGATTGTAAGTTGCAAGTAAGCTTTAATAAGCATACTGTTAAAGAATTACTAACATTAAAAGCCTTTTCGTTATTGCCATGCAAAGAATATTTACATAACTAGATAACATATAAGCCTTTGGCATTGAAATGCATATGACAGTATTTGTAATAAAGGACAGGACTGCAATATTTTCAGAAGCTCATTACATTTGTTGGAGACTTGCGGTCATCTTTGCAGGCTTTACCCATAAACTAAACAGAATGCCAATTTATCATATGTGGTCCATAACATGTGCAGTAATCCTTTAAGCAGTTTATCTTGAGATTGTTTCTTGTTTGATATTCATTTTTTTACTTTGACCATGTTCATTTTTTTACTTTGACCATGTTTTCCCCATGAAACAAGTAGATAGTTGTTGTCAGGCAGCAGGTCTTTTTTTCGATAAGAAACATTTTTACAAGTGGAGGTATCACAGAGATTGCTACTTTCAGCATGTTACTTGGTACTTTTATAAAGCTGAATATAAATTATAATTAGAACTGCAGTGCAAGGAGAAGAGGTTTAAGTTGAGTGCTGCTTGTTTTTTTTATACTTGATTTTGACTGGCATTCCAGTAATGTATTTAAAAAGTATTTTATTTTTTCATGCCTCACATCCTTTTTGTTTCCATCTGGATATTAAGTAAGCTGTCGTGTAGACAATACATTGAAATATTTTTTTCTTCTACACTTCATTTTGTCTTGATTGAACTCTCATAATGATAGTTTGGCATCCAGGGCAGCATATTTAATTAAAGTCACAGTTTTTGTGGGTTTGAGCATGGCTCTGCCCCTTTCTAGTTGCCACACCCCTTTCCATTGGCCTCACCCATTCAGCTGTCTCCTGCAGCCCCCCTTTGATTTGAAGTCACCAGCCACCACTGGTTAGTTGTTAGGGACAGCTAAGATATTCAGATCATTGTAAGATTTCTTAAGCTGCAAAGTTCTCTAGCTCCAGGAACTTCAAATGTTTATGTAGAAATGCTGAGCTCATCAACCTAGGCCAAGGCACATTCCTGTTTTAACTGTTTTTATTGCATTCATGCCTTCTAAAGATCCATGACTGTTTCTGCTGTTCTGTCCATCAGTGTGGCCTGAGATAGTTGGATGAGAATTTCTACATTTTCTTGATTTCATCTTCACTCGCAGCCTCTCACGGCATTACTAGCTGGGGTAAGGTTTCTTTAAGAACGAAGGTCTGAGTCTCAGTTCATCCTATAGATATGTACACTTAATAGCACACCCGCATTACATTAGAATGTTGATTTCTTTTCTTGCACTATACTAATGTTGTTATGATTTTCTTCTAAATTGTGTATCTGCTGACTGACTACATTTAACTCTCATTCTTTATGCCTATTTATTTCTTCACATTCACATTGCAGAATACTTACTCCTTTATCTACAACTCCTTCATAGGTGCTTCAGAGAAAAATATAACTTGTCTGCTTACATTTACACTTTCAGACTTCTTGTGTTGTACCAGCTGTGAAAAAGTAGGTTGTTTTCCTTTAAAGAAATGATTCAGTTAGCCACTTTAATGTGGTGTGTGTGTGTGTGTGTGTGTGTGTGTGTGTGTGTGTGCGTGCGTGCGTGCGTGCGTGCGTGCGTGTGTGTGTGTGCACACATGTGTGTGCACGTATGTGTGTCTGTGTCTAGCCCTTAATTTTATTCCCTGTCTCTTTGACTTATGCTTTGAATATGTCACTTTCAGCTTATAAATTCTGGTACTTGAATTTCATTCCAAGAATAGTGTTGTTAACCATCTGCAAATTCTGCAATAACTTCTCTTTATCATACTCTAAGCATGGCATGTCATCCTGTGTCTAAACGTCTGTTGCTCAAGCTCAAGTACCATAATGCTTTGCTTTTCTTAAAGTGTTGTGGACTCTGTTATAAGAGAGTAATTGTTTCTTGTATTTGTCTAATTGTTCACTGGTTTACAGAAAAAACACAAATCCATAGAAAAGATCTCCTATTTCCTGTTCCATATTTCCATATTTCCAAGTGCTTAATTTACTGCAGTTGTTCAGGTCACACCGTATTTTACGAGTGCCTGTTATTTCACAATCTCTCCACATAAAACTCAAGAGTGCTTGTTAGTGCACAGCTTCTCCACACAGAACTCAAGTGCCCACTGCGGACAACTTTGGTAAGCTTCAGGAGTACTTATACATTCATCATCATTTTATTCTATTTTATTCTATTATTTTCTATTTATTTATTTATTTCTGGGTGTGGAGTTTATAAGTGGAAGTTTAAACTTTCCCAGAACTGAACTTCATCTGTAATGTAGTTGATGTTATGGCTTTGGAAAGGACATTTACTAATCAAATTCAGTAAGAACAACAGGATATTACTGTAGTTCTTAAGCAAATCTCAGACTTGATTACATCCGAAATATAATGAAACTTAACTCCTTGTTAACATTAACATAGTTCCGAGATAAAAAAATACAAATATGTTTCAATAAGAGGAAACAGCACTTTGTCCAGAAGTTAACACACTGCAGTTCGGTGCTGGTATCTGGCAGTTTCAAAGCAGTTTCCCTCTTTACAGCTCCCTTAAGTATATTTCATTTTTATGTTCCTTTTTTTGGACAAGTCAAACTCTGGTTTCCAGCTAAATATAATGCAGGAAAAAATCTATTTTCTTAAACTCAGCCTATACTGCACCTTCTCACCCTGCTTTAATTGTTCCAGTCCTGAATTTTCATCAGGAACGTAGGAAATATTTTCCTTTAAGTCACGCTTTCCCAGTTACACAACAGAGACATTCTCTATTAAACTTTCCCATCAGACATCACCCAACACTTAACAGAAGTTCATCTTCTGCCTTAATCTTACATGAGAGACTACAAAAAGCACTTCATATGAACATCATCTCTCAATTCTGGCTTGAGCATCCCTAAGCTAAAACTTAAAAAAACTCAGCTAATTTAATTTCAGAATGATCTAACTGTAAAAGCCTCTTTGTGTTATAACCATGCTGTTTCCTAATGAGTAACTGGATGGATTACTAAGATATTCGACGTCAAGTCTATTCAGCTCCCTTTGAGTGATTGACTGACTCCTGAGCCTTCAAGTTTTGCAAGTTTATCCCATTCAGTTGCAACTCAAAACTCAGCTATCTCATTACAAGAAGTGCAAACCGAAGCAAGAAAACTGCATTCCTCACCTCTATGATATGGCTTTCTTGGTAGATACCTGCCTCTTTCTCTTCAAATCAATGATGGAAAAACAGATGTCAATGCCAAAAGGCAATTCTACATAATCTATCACCAAAAGACAGCCAGATAACCCTTGAGGCCACATTGATTATTGTAGCCATTTTTTTTTATTTTCTTTTGTGGCCTTCAATCTCTTACTGATCATTGAGCCTTTCCATGATTTCCTCATTGACCTTATTGTTTCTCCCCAGTGGTGAGAACCTACTTGCCCACAGTTAAGAGTTGAGCCTCAGGGAATGCTGTCATCTCTAACAGGTTCAGGGATTCTGTTTTAAATATCTAATCCCTACCTTGGTGAATAAGTTTCCTTATACTGTAATAGTGCCTGGTAAACCCTCTATGGTATTAATGCTCTTCTCCATGCATGTGCTCAGGGCTGATGCACTCTCTTGTAAAGCCATGTATCCTGGGATTATCTACTGTTGCTGCAATGTAATCTCTAGCCTCCTTTACATATTTGCAGCACAACGTTACCACCAGGAAACATGAGTTGGTGTCAGCCTCTCACTCCCACCTTCCCTCAGCCCCATTACCTCCCAGGTCATTGTTTGATCCAGATCATCTGGGTTACATTTGGAGCTTTATCACTCAGAAGCATGGAGCCATCTTTACTGAAACCAATCCTTAATAAACTATAACTAAGCAAACAGGAACTTACCTAAGCACATAGTACCAGAGGTCCAGTGATGTTTCTGTCAAATGATTCCCTGATGCTGCAGTTAAGAAATAACTTAACAGAACAATAACAAATCATAGAGTATAACTTGTGTGGAACGCTGGCAGGTAAAGACTCACACCAGTGAGCTGTGAGCATACACAATAGTTTTCCCCTCTGTTTCCTTTAGGATAAGTCATGCATGTGCCATATGGAATCATTGCCAAAGGTATATATCTTCATAAGGGTCTGACTGATAAAAGAAAAAAAGAAGACATAACTGGTAGAAATCTGAGTCTTGTAGTCAGAGACAGAAGTGCACTTATAGAAGAGATAACTGATAGAAATCTGAGTCTTGTAGTGAAAGACAGAACTGCACTTATAGCCTGCAGAAAGCCTGAGGAAAGCAAGTTTGTAGTTCGACAAAGCGGATTCTACCATCCTTAGTCACAGAACCACAACATGTAAGAAAATACAGAAGCATATCATCTACTGGTGTAGTGGAGGGTGTAAAACCTGTTGACTTACAAATTAATATCTAGCCCCAAATGGATGGATGTATATAATGATAAATAAAATTATCGTGAGCAGAATACAACCATAAATATTTTAACTGCATGCCACTTCTGCAATGTAATACTAAACTGGACTTGGTTGAAGCATGGCATTCCTAGAAAAGTACATCAAGCAGTTGTAGCAGCTACAGGAAATGTAGTTGGTAGCAGCTATGAAGGACTATTATTAGTTATTATTGATGAGTCCTGTATTATTTAAATAAATCTGACAGGTGTTTACGTAAAATCACCTTAAGAAACCAAGTGGTCATTATACAAGACCTGAAGCACAACTGAATATTCTGTCTCAAATTTTGTTAGTAATTTCAAGAAAGGTGATATTATTTTACAGCTGTGTCTGTATTCTGTCATTTACAGTTTTATTCTTGGAGAAAGTCCACAGTAAAACTCACTTTTGTGGGATACCAAATGGCTTCCTGAAGTTGATTAACATAGCCTAAATATTTGCTTGCTAGATAATTAAGGAATTTGGTAATCACAGGGCAAGAAATATCTAAGATGATAGGCTTTATTTATAGGGCATATGTGTTATTGTCTAAACTTGCGATGGTTTGTATATTGATTACCTAATATTTACCAAACACTTACTATATGATTCAACTTGTTTTAAAGAGTACCCAATATTTTTCAGTATTTTCAATGCAAAGATGATTGGAGTGTGCTTTTCTCACCCTCTCGTTTCCAAAAATGAGAATGTTATTGCATTAGGATCTGCCCTGCAAATTTTCAAATTTAAATTCCATCTTTTAATAGCAGCATTGTTTACATGGATTCTCTATTATCAACCCTGTAACCACCTCATAATATAGTTGCCACATCACTTCTGTGAATCCTTTTAATTTTTAAGAATATTTACAATGACGGAAAACTGATTCTTTCATGTTTGTAATCTCTTAAACAGTAGCTTTTGTGATAGGTGCAATTTTAACATTTTTAACCTTATCAGATTTCAGATATTGGTCACATGTTTGAGAAAGAACCAGTTATACCATATTGCAGAATTTTTAGTTGCTAGTTTTCATGGTTTGGAAACGGTTAATGGTCTGGTAGGCTCTATTTCATCAGAATGATTGTCCTGCCACTCTGGTAGAGATACCCACTGCAGACACTAAAGAACCTCAATGAAGACTTGCAAATAATGTGTTCTGGTCAAAAAAGCTGCTGGACTAAATTAAAATAAAGAAATAAATAAATAGTTGTAATATCGGTGGAGGCAAAGTGGTGTTGATATATTAAAATATTAAATATATAAGTGTCAGAATAGATTGTTAGCAGAATTATTTTAGATATTGCAACTGTTAAAATAGATTTTTATATTTTACAATTGAAACCATGAACTGGATTCTGTAAAACTCAGAATCTGGCGCATTACACTGATATCACTGCAAAACTTGTGGATAACATCCTAATATGTAAATGTATGACAAGAAACTCACACTAGCTCAGTGCACAATGGAGTATCACAGTATGAATGGTGCACTAAAGAAATGCACAAGTAATTCATAAGTAATAAGAAATGATTGTCCAGTCACATACATTAACAAAGTTACTGAAAGATGAACACAATTTAAGCATCCTGACAATTATACAGATATATATATATATATATATATATATATATATATATATATATATATATATATATATATATATATAAATATAACAAAATATGCCACATCACCATAGCTAACATTTGCTAGCAATGGGTCCGGGACTTGTGTGGGGAGCACAAGTAACACACACACACCAAAGGAAACTGGGAGATAAAAAAGAAGATGTGGGGTGTGGGTGAAGAAGAAGGGCATACAAGAGGGATGTTGGAATAAGGAAAATTTGAGGAAAAATCAGAGAAGCATGGGCAATTTTTTTTTTTGGGTGGGGATAGGCCCCATTTTTTTTAAGAACAGAAGGAAAAGTAAACATAAGGAAAAAGGAGAAGGACATCACAGCAGGTATACCCACAAAACTAATAGTACAACACATGACAGACAAAGGCTGGAAAAAAACAATAATGACAGCTAAGTTACACAGACGGCACCCTGCACAGCACGGGCAATGGAAAGTTGTCAAACAGGGTGGCAATGCATACCAGCAATGGTGAAATGCAGAAACGCATATCTACCTATGCACTATCATTGTATGAAATGTCTCAAATGGTGTGGCAGTCATACCTGAATGTCTATGACCAATGCTAGATGTGTGTTCCAGAGTACTAAAGTAGGATCACAGTACACATTGGATAAATATGCACATGTCCAACTAGTCCCTCAGCAGTGCAGGTGTAAGCCAAGCAACTTGACAGATGAGCAAATGCAGATCTAACAATGATAGATAACTCGACCAGAGAACAGAACCGAACCTACGACCATGCATGTGAAAGCCAAACAAAAGTACTGCAGAAGAACAGCAAATGCTGTAACAAACCCAAGTAGATGTACACAATCAAAACAAATGTGCAATGAAATGTCTATATTTTATACACCAATGCCATCTCAAAGGCATTACACAGGTGTAGATGTGTATGTCTGTCTGTCAGTGGCATAAACGGAATATACATGAAGGCAAGGTCAATACACGTGCATACACCAATGAAATGCAATAATATATTAAAAAATGTAATAGTACAGCATAATAAATATATTCAGTTGTGCATATAGATTTCAACAATGTAGAATGGTTAACTCACAAGTATAATGAGAACAAGGATGTACTGCAGGCAGTAGTCAGCAACTTGTGTGCAGATGTCCTGCATTGTAAAATGACCATACATGTGGCACATGTTCACTTTGTCAAATTAACATATGGCAATGGTCAGTAGTTGCAAAAAAGGCAAACATATCTGCAAAAAATAATAACAAAATATGAAGGTGGGAGTGAGATGGACAACCTGGGCCCACATCAGAGCAAACAGGCTAAGGCAAGTTGACATAATGCAAATAGATATGTACAGCACACAGAGTACTGCAGAAGCCACACTGAAATACATTTAACCAAATATATATTCTATGTCAAATGACCAGATTGATTGCTGATGTTCACAAAACTGGACATGTATAAAACACACATACACAGTAATGTGCAATCATGTCACATCAACATGCATAAGTAAGCAAGATAAAAATTACAATGTCATACACATATACTGTCATGAAAATGTCAAATAAAGAAGCACAGGAGGATATCAACCACTCTGATTATTATGCAGCATAGGACTCTCTTGTGAGTGTCATTACAGGACATTAGCAGTAACTCAGTGAATGCCCACATGTGAAAGGTATATTTGTCTGTCAAAATGTATCTGACTATGTGCACACACATGTACATTCAGTTAATGTGTATAACTATTTGCAGATGGTGTAAAT
Organism: Protopterus annectens; assembly: GCF_019279795.1. Lineage (NCBI taxonomy): Eukaryota > Metazoa > Chordata > Ceratodontiformes > Protopteridae > Protopterus > Protopterus annectens. Next base: position 384,413,475 of record NC_056728.1, read on the forward strand.
GGATGTCAGTATGTAATGGATATGGAAATGCTACATACAACAAATACGGAGTAATGTATGGTTAAAGAATGTTTATCTGTAACAGTGTGTACAGATTAGTGATGCATTGCTCTTTAATGCAGTCAGAAAATTAGGACTGCATGTGGACATGATATACCCATTTATGATCCCACATGGCATTATTATTGCCAGCCTATGACACACAATACCACATCATGCCAGTGGGACATCACAGCAATTGTCATCCAGAACATATGTGGAATGACATGCCTGTCTGTTGCACATACCTGATATGGCAAAACACAAATCCAAGGCATATCACACTGTTAGTGATGGAGTATGGACAACATATGTTGTCTGTCAGTTACTCCAGTAAAACACATGTTTACAGGCTACCTCTTGCAACACTATCTGCAGGTTAACTGCCACAATACATGAAAAGCTGAATGTGGAAGGAAAGTGTAATGTGTCAGTGTGTGTCACGCACACATTCAAACTGAAGTAAATGTTACACAGCAATAACACATAAACATGACAAGAGTGCATATACAGTCCAATCAATAAAATGTCAATCATCATATTGGCAGCATAATACAAGTGGAGCACACAGATAATACTTATGGACCAGAAATACCAGGCTGATGAGGCTCAGACTCCCAAATGACCTCATGAGCTACCGCCCTGAACAAATCTTGCATAGCCCGTGCCATATCCTCGAAGAAGAACCCCATCATGTCCCTCATCTGTGTTTGGAACTCATCAGTCATGACCTCCTGGATCTCCTCACAATAATTGTCTTGATTCCAATTGTGTTGATGTCTCCTCCAGGGTGCAGGCATGATGGCTCAGGCAGGGACGGGTCCAGGTTACTCAGCATCATCATCATCGTCATCATCACTGTCATCCTCAGAAGACTCTGGCAGTGGTCTGGCATGCGCTCATCTTCATCTTCAGATTAGTGAATGTCCACAGGTTCCATGCCCTGGAAAGATTAATTGCAAAACACAATAGAAAGAAAAAGCAAATGTCTATCATGCAGAACAGTCTCATATCATAGCACAACACAATATGAATATGATGACAGTTTACACAGGGACTGACACATGTCCATTATGGACAGAGGTTATCTCATAAATGAGATCTATATCTATATCTATATGTTCTTTTCATAAAGAGGACATAGCATTGTTGCCTCACAGCAAGAGGTTCTCCTGTTCGATTCATGGCTGGAGTGCCTTCTGTGTGGAGTCTGCATGTCTTTCCTGCGGTCGAGTGGCCTCCGAAAGACATGCATAAATGGGCATGCCTTCGCTGAAGGTTGGGCATCGGGCAGGCAACTTGGCACCATGAAAATCGGCTGCCAATCATTAGCGGACCGGAGTTCTGCTGTGGCGACCCCTAACCGGGAAAAGCCGAAAAGACAAACAGTATTCCTTTTTGAACAATTCTGTATGCTTAGACAAACCCATACAGGTCATTAGCTTTGTAAAAATGTATGAATGCTCATATCAACAGATTCTATGGTCTGCACTGAATGATTCATATGAGCAGCCACAACATGTCATTGTTAGAATGAGGAGAAAGTGATATGACAATATTGTGGACAATAGGCAAGATGTATGACAAATATCTGAGACAGGCAGCATGATAATTGGCTGAACACACATCAATATAATGAGTACAATGGTAAAAACAATGTGATATGTTCCATTAGCACAGATGATACCATATGAGAATCTAATATATCTGTTACTAATAGTATTGCATGTGTACAACTGTATGCATTATCTACAAAGAGTATTAGCAATCAGTAGCCTGAAAAATCAAAACATTGTCAGTATGCTTGCTGATAATGAAATGCTGCAACCAAATGTGTATCTAATCAAGTGTCCGTAATCCTAGGCTCTACCTGTGTAGCTACAAAAACACCCAAGGAGTTTGAGGCAGATGCAATACTAAAGTTGACCTGCAGGATGTGCTGGATATGAACTACTGCATTCACATGTCTAGCTGCTCAATTGTCGGTAAACCTAGGATATAACTTTGCTTTTACAAAAATGCCCAAGGTGTTGGGGACAGATGTAATACCAACACTGAACTGAAGGGCATGCCCCACAGTCTGCAAACACTGATAAAGCACACACACATTCACTCTGTGAATGAGCATGCTATCTATGCACAGCAGCTCAATCACTAGAAAACAAAAAACATACATCATAAACAGCTAAGCAGCATTCAAAACACTCAGACTTAATCCATCTCTCAAGATGTGTGACAGATACACCAAAGCAATTATTTAGGTTGTGGAGTACAATTGAAAAACTGTGTGCTGAAACAGTGGCTCAATTATATGTGAAAATTCAACATTTTTAGGTTTCAGTCACAATGCTATTTTGAAATGATTTCACTTACCTTTCTGATACATGATGGGTATTCCAGCAAATTGCAATCTAATCAATATGTATGGTATTGCGAAAAATTCAGACTTGTAAACAGGGAAGATGCATTTCATTTCATAAATCAAAAAAAATGATCAACACATTTTTCTCCCAAGACTGCTCCAGAAGCCTGTGTATCCATTCAGTGCACATGGCTCTGTACTTGCTGTGATCCTTCTTGCTTAAATTCAGAAAAAAAGAATGTATGAATAATGCATTCCTCAAATAACAGTGATGTACATTTCTCAGCATAGTTTCTTGACATTTATTTTTGAAGAACATTAGATAACCAAACTACACAACTGACATTTTTTCATACAGGGGTCAACATCTTTAGATACAGATTAGAGGACATGAGCTTCAAACCACAATCTACTGCCAAACTCTAAACTTGAAAGTTACCTGCTAAGCTAACATATTGTGACTAAGAAAAGCATCTTTTAAATTCAGTGACAAAAATTCATTTTATCACATCATCTGGATGGGGACAGTCTGCTAATAAGGATCTTGGCTTAGGATTTCAAAGTATGAACATGTGCTGGTCATGTAGCTAAAAAGCATGTAAGTTACATTCATGTCAGCACTGTGTTTAAAAACATTAGCAGTAATGGAGAGTATACATTTCTCAGACAGTGAGACAATGCCATATAGCTTACAGCTTCTGTGACCTGAACCATATATGCTGCTGCACATAAGAGACACAGTAAGGTATATCTGAGGACCATTATATTCCTTGCTGAAGTGCAGATCACTAGGAAAATACATAAATCTCCCCTGTTTTACATTTCAGTTATTAGTCTGATCATTCCACTCCCTCAAAACTTGAGGATGATGCTTTAGAATTGACTGCAGTATTTTAATTCCTCTGCACAAAGGGGGGGGCATTGACTGACCCTGGAAATTATAGGCCCATAAGCTTGACTAGCCTCACCTGCAGTGCCATGTTGGGAATCATTATGGACCTTATTAACAAGGACATAGGTAATCTTCAAACTCTGGACCCAATCCAGTTCAGATTCGTTAAAGGTAGATCATGATTATAAAACATGTTTGACTTCTTCGAGAAAGTCACCAAGGCCCTGGAAGAGAGAAAGACAGTGCATACCACCTATCTTGACCTAGCCAAGGCATTCAACACAATCCCAACTCAGGTATTATAGAGAAACTCTCCCAATTGGGAAGTATCCCCTACATTACTAGATGGGCAGTGAACTGGCTCACCGACAAGACACATACTGTCGAAGTGAGTGACTTCACCTCTAGCAAAAGACCAGTATCCAGGGTTCTGTGCTGGGCCCCTTACTGTTCAGAATTTAATTCTCAGAAGTTCACACAAACATTGAAGGCCTGTGACTGACCAGGTTCATTGACATTTGTAAATTGGGAGCAATTATTGAGTCTCCCAATGATGTTAATATACTGCAGACAGGGTTAATGCAGACAAATGACTGGTGTCAAAGCTATAGATTAAAGTTAAATGCAAAAATGCATTATTATTTCCTTTAGGAAAGCTGACTTCCCTGCTAATCACAATATAGATAGTAACCCCCTAAGTGTAAACCCAGTGGTACATGATCTGGGTACTCAGGTTAATAGCAATCTGAACTTTGACTATCATGTATCCACAGTAGTAAGGAAAGCCTTCTATATGGTTCATCTTATAAGTAAAGGCATAGCATCTAGACCTAAGGATGTTATAAATCCATTATACTTGGTCCTCATCAGACCAGCAATTGAGTGCAATGCTTCCTTTTGCAGGGACCTCACCAGGCACCTGCAACAACTGGAGAGACCACAAAGGCTTCTCACCAAGAAATTACACAGTACATAAAACAAGTCTTAAGCAGAAAGACTGAAAACCCTGTCACTGTGTTCTGTCTCCTATAGGTTGCTAAGGGGTGACCTGTGTCTGCCTTATAGGGCAGTCTCTGAACCAGCTTTGATAGAAATGCTACTCATTCGTAAATCAAATTGCTGTTGGGTCTCTCACTACAGGGATCTTAACCTAGCCTCCAACATGAACAGGTCATGCTGGAGAGGTAGATACATCTCCCAGAGACAGACATTTCTGTGGAACAAAATTCCAATTCATGTGAAACAGAGCCTCTCACTGACCCTCTTCAAACACAACCTAGATCAATGGACTGGTGACCACAGATTCACTTCTGGGGTGGTGCCCATGTCCCTCCTGGATGCAAGAAGTTGGTATTAACTACCATAGACCCTTACCTGTGTAAACTTCACTCACCTAACCACAGACAATTGAGGCAACTCTGGATAAATATGGCTAGGCCTGTAAGGGCTCTAGTGCCATTAGCCTAGTAATCTCCTATGAACTTATGATAGCACTTTTAGAAATTATACAGTATTAACCCAAGAATTACTCAGACATATAATAGTATTTAACAAGCTTTACTGATCCTGCTGTTAAATAGCTGATGTTAACAGAACACTGCAGATTATAGGTTTATTCATAGTAATTCAATGAATAACTGAGTTCTTCACAACAATGCTCAAAATATACATTAGTATCAGTAAGTGGAATATGCTTCTCTAAATAAATGCTATGGGTAGATTAAAGCAAGGTAACAGTTTCAGATATATGTGTCCTCTCTATAGAGTTGAACACACAGCACAGAAAAATATAGTCATGCTGGCCTGTTACCTTATATGCCAAGCTAACAGCCAGAACATACTGCTGCTAAACAAACAGGTAATGCTCTACACACCTTGTTGTTAGAAAGTGGATGTTATCAGACTGTTATGGATTACAGCCATATTTGTAAGAATTTGAAGATTAACTCAGTTATTCATAACCATGCACAACATAAATATTAATATCAAGTATTGGAATATGATTCTTCAAAAAAATGCCATGGATGAATTAAACCAGAATAACAGGTACAGATATATGTTTCCCGTATGCAGATTGGAACCCACAGTACCCCAAATTTAGACATGCTGGCTAGTTACAGGCCAAACTAACAGTCAGTGGACATTGTTCACAAACAAACAGGTATTGGTCTACAATCCCTGTTGTTAGAAAGCTAATGTTAGCAGAGCATTACAGATTATGCACATATTCATAGGACTTCAATGACTAATGCAAGTATTCATAAACATGCACAACAGAAACATGAAATATCAAGTTTGGGAATATACTTCTTCAAAATAATGCTTAGGATGAATTAAACCAAGATAACAGTCACAGATATATGTTTCTCCTATGTGGATTGGAGCCCACAGAATGCCAAAGTGTACAGATCCCGCCCAGTTGCCTTACAGGCCAAGCTAACATTCATCAGGAGGTTAATTTTAGAAAACACATCCTGCAGGTGTTTACTAGAAGTCCTGCAGAGAACAGATAAATATGGAAGATGAAAACATTTGCTGTAAAGAAATAACAGATATCAACACATAACTGAAAATATATGTGTAAGCAGTCAGACAGGCATTCCTTTTTATCTTAAATAGATGTGTATGTACTTTCCTAGGATGAATGATTAAATGAAGTTATGTATGTGTTTTTATTCCAACATGTAACAGTGCAGAAGGCAAAAATGTGGTACTATAATGGAAAACTACAAAGTGTGCAGTCATACGTGGCCTAGGAGCTGTAGGTGTCAATGATTTACAAGTACAATGGCTATGTGGAATTATGTAAAAACAAAATAACTGAGAAGGGCCACTTATGCAGACAGCACAAATATTGCCTCAATACGGAAAATGCAAAGGTCAGTTTTATACACACAGTACCTGTATTCTGTTGTTAATGTCAGAGTGCAGTGTTCCACGCTGTTCAGCTTAAACCACCAACGATAGGCACACCTTGCTTATCAAAGCAAAGTTAAAAAGATAATTCCAAAACACAGTTCCAGCTGTTCAGCTCCAAGCTCAAATGGGCAACCCAAGCTGCTCACAAATAAGTCCTGATAACTTTTAAAAGTAAAACTCCATCTAACAATGCTTGTATAACATCAACTTCAAAAACAAGCGTTAGGTGGATTCTAAAATGCAATACTTTTATTATAAAAAAACGGCAAGCGCTTTCGACACAAGTCTTTTTCAAGCCAACAAACAGTTTTACAACAGGAAGACACATGCTTTATATTCACATCAGTTGTGATGTCATTTCCTATTAAAAGTTCTTAAAGTCATACTCTCTCAGCAGGAGTTCATCTAAATCAACTGTGTATGTGTTTTAAATGCAGTTACTATATTCAACAGTCATACACATGATAATAGATTTCTCTGCAGAGCAATCTATATACGATATTTATGCATATACAAAAATTATTTAAAACTTTTTTAAAAAACATTTAGAGTATTCAAAATGAAGTTGTAATGACAAGCATGCTACTTGTCAAGGTGCATGCTGTGCTTCATATTCCAACGAATTAATGTGAAGTGTCTACTGAATTTTTTACAGTACTTTACACTCAAACAATATATCAAAGATATTCTTTTGCGTGGAAATATAATTTCCTTACGGCAATCCTATATTATTTAGTATGATATGAAGATATGAAATTTAAAATCAATTATATAAGAGTAAAAACACATATAAAACATATAAAAAATTATAAGAGAATGTATACCCTATCTTCATATTATTACTAGTAGTAATAATATATCTACTAATTTACAGAATAATTGGTAGTATGGCATAGGTCCTTTATCTCTGGGTAATCAGGTCATTTAGGTTAGACTGCCTATATTTATATATATATATACGCATTTAACATGCAGAATATAATTCAAAGTATAATACATAATGTATAAAATGTAACTTGTAACAACATATATTACAAGAAGGCAACCCATTATGAAACAAGAACTGTCTTTGCTCTCTAACTAACAAATAAGAGGGACGTGCAACATATGGTACATAATATGGAGTGTACACTGTATATCAGGGTTTACTATAGAGAGACCAATATTCTCATGACCAATGCTATCATTTTCTCTGCTTTGCGGGTTAGAGGGAGAATCCCACTTATCGTAGGTAGACATACCACTCTAATATAAAGACTTAATCTATGGATTTTATGATAGTCAAATGGGTGTACATCAATATGGGCATGTATGCCACACTAAGACGTTATTGATGATATCATCTAATAAAATCACAACATACCAACATGATGATAGAGTTTATAATATAATTATGGTAGGGCAGATCCTAGGTTCTATGCTAGTTATATATTAATACCTAAAGTCACATTTGCCAAAAAATAGGTAATGATTCACTATACTGGTATATCTGTCAGCTATAGATAGTCAATAAATTAAAGCTATAAAACTATCTTTTTAATTTTCTAGCTTTTAAAATAGGTTTTATTGAAACTCTATCATTTATACCCGGTTCTCGATCCGCCCTCAACCTAATTATCCACTTGGCTTCCTTCTGTTCTGTCTCATTGAAAATATCTCCACGTCTAATAGTCCCCGGGTTTAATTGGATTACTTGAAATTTAAAATTATGTTCCGTAGAGGTACTCCCAATATGTTTAGACAGAGCATTTCAAGGTGAAGCTATCCTAATATGGTAGAGATGTTCTCTAATTCTATCCCTCAGCCTTCGATCTGTCTTGCCTACATAAAATGCGGCACAGCTGGTACAGGTAGCCAAGTATATCACATGCTCAGTATCACATGTTGCTGCTGCTGAGAACTCAAACTGTTGCCCTGTTACTGGGTGTAAAAATATGTTAGTCTCTTTAACAAAACCACAATAATTGCATCTACCACATTTTTTGGTTACACCTAGGGTCCTATTTTCAACCCTATTGTTTACCCGGTCAGGTCCACAGAGCATCCTATACAGATTTAGTTTATTTTTATATGTAAAACGAGGAGATATATCTAGTAGAGCTGAGATATTAGGGTCAGTTAATAAGATGTCCCAATGTTTACTATATATACCTCTAATGTCTTTTAAATCTTGTGTATAGAAAAGTGGTATCCTAACTGGACAGTTCATAACACTAACCAAAGATGTGGCCTCTGCCTTCCTTCTCCCATTTGTGAAGTAAGGTTGTGCCCTATCATTCCTCAGATTCTCTATCTCCAAGAGACTTGCATCAGTTTCTTCCGATCTATATGACCGATTCAAGAATTTCCATTTACGTTCATTGATTCCTGTCTGAAATCCTTGCTGATCTGAGCTTAACCTGGATACCCTCATAGCTTGGCCTTTTACAATATTGCCAAATATATGATTTGGGTGCATGCTACTCCGATGTAGCTATGTATTCTTATAACAGGTTTTCCTGTGTATGCCTGTATTTAGTAAACCATTTGATAGACTCTGTACAAATACATCCAAGTATGATATACATTCATATGACTTGGTCATAGTAAACCTTAAATATTCTGTAGTTGTATTCATATCTTGATGTAGTTCCTTAAGTAGTGTTCTTCAGCTTTCCAAATAAGAAAGAGATCATCTACAAAGCGTGTATAGAAAAGGACATTTTCTTTAAATTTACTTATTTTGAATAAATACTCCGCTTCCCAGTCAGCCATAACTAGGTTGGCGTAGCTATTGGCACATGAAGTGCCCATAGCTACGCCATCCCTTTGTAAATAAAATTGATTACAAAAAGTGAACACATTGTTCATCAAAACGATTTCCATGAGTTGACAAATAACTTTTATTTTGCTATCTGTATACGTACCATCTTTCTTTAGGCATCTCCTAATACTAAGTATACCTTCCTTGTTCGGAATAGTTGTAAAAAGGGACTGAACATCTAATGTAACTAAAATGTCCCTTCCTTTCTTATATGTACTGAAGGTTTTTTCATACAGAAACATCAAAAATTGTTTAGTGTCCTTTAGAATGTATTCAACCTTATCTACTATGGGTCTCAGTAGGTGTTCTAAATACAGGGAGATAGGCTCAGTAATCCATCCCCTTCCAGCCACGATAGGTCTCATCGGGGGGTCTGTTTCATGTTTATGTATTTTCGGTATACCTTGTATACACGGAATAGTTGGATGTTCAACATGGAAATATTTATATAATTCTTCATTCATTTTACCTTCGTGTAACATATTTTGCAATTTACTCTCAACATCATTAGATATATTATCCACAGTACGCTTATTAATCTTTTTATAAAATCTATCTTCACTTAACATTTTATTCATACTGGCTATATATTTTTCCATGTCCATTATGACAGTCGGTCCACCTTTATCAGCGGGTCTAATCATAATATTCTTATCATTTTTTAATGTCTTAAGGGCTCTTCTTTGTATTGGTCTAAGGTTACCTTGCCATTTCCTGCTCTGGTTAATTCTTTCATTCTCATGTAGGTCATTTTCCACTAATTTGGAAAAAGCATCAATGAGAGGATGTAAGGTCGGGACATATGTGCTTGGTTTTTTAAAAATGTGCTGATCACTTCCACTATTTCCCATTTCAAGTTTTAGTTGTAGATTTCTTGTAAATAATTTTAAATCCATAATATTATCTGAAATATCACTCTTGTTAGAGGGAATAAATGTAAGTCCTTTCTCTAACACGTATATTTCATCCTCAGTTAGTATTCTATTGGAGATGTTCCAATCCGATCTCCCTGTATTTTGAACACATACTGAGACCCATAGTAGATAAGGTTGAATACATTCTAAAGGACACTAAACAATTTTTGATGTTTCTGTATGAAAAAACCTTCAGTACATATAAGAAAGGAAGGGACATTTTAGTTACATTAGATGTTCAGTCCCTTTTTACAACTATTCCAAACAAGGAAGGTATACTTAGTATTAGGAGATGCCTAAAGAAAGATGGTACGTATACAGATAGCAAAATAGAAGTTATTTGTCAACTCATGGAAATAGTTTTGATGAACAATTTGTTCACTTTTTGTAATCAATTTTATTTACAAAGGGATGGCGTAGCTATGGGCACTTCATGTGCCAATAGCTACGCCAACCTAGTTATGGCTGACTGGGAAGCGGAGTATTTATTCAAAATAAGTAAATTTAAAGAAAATGTCCTTTTCTATACACGCTTTGTAGATGATCTCTTTCTTATTTGGAAAGCTGAAGAACACTACTTAAGGAACTACATCAAGATATGAATACAACTACAGAATATTTAAGGTTTACTATGACCAAGTCATATGAATGTATATCATACTTGGATGTATTTGTACAGAGTCTATCAAATGGTTTACTAAATACAGGTATACACAGGAAAACCTGTTATAGGAATACATACCTACATCGGAGTAGCATGCACCCAAATCATATATTTGGCAATATTGTAAAAGGCCAAGCTATGAGGGTATCCAGGTTAAGCTCAGATCAGCAAGGATTTCAGACAGGAATCAATGAACTTAAATGGAAATTCTTGAATCGGTCATATAGATCAGAAGAAATTGATGCAAGTCTCTTGGAGATAGAGAATCTGAGGAATGATAGGGCACAACCTTACTTCACAAATGGGAGAAGGAAGGCAGAGGCCACATCTTTGGTTAGTGTTATGAACTGTCCAGTTAGGATACCACTTTTCTATACACAAGATTTAAAAGACATTAGAGGTATATATATAGTAAACATTGGGACATCTTATTAACTGACCCTAATATCTCAGCTCTACTAGATATATCTCCTTGTTTTACATATAAAAATAAACTAAATCTGTATAGGATGCTCTGTGGACCTGACCGGGTAAACAATAGGGTTGTAAATAGGACCCAAGGTGCAACCAAAAAATGTGGTAGATGCAATTATTGTGGTTTTGTTAAAGAGACTAACATATTTATACACCCAGTAACAGGGCAACAATTTGAGTTCTCAGCAGCACCAACATGTAACACTGAGCATGTGATATACTTGGCTACCTGTACCAGCTGTGCCGCATTTTATGTAGGCAAGACAGATCGAAGGCTGAGGGATAGAATTAGAGAACATCTCTACCATATTAGGATAGCTTCACCTAGAAATGCTCTGTCTAAACATATTGGGAGTACCTCTACGGAACATAATTTTAAATTTCAAGTAATCCAATTAAACCCGGGGACTATTAGACGTGGAGATATTTTCAATGAGACAGAACAGAAGGAAGCCAAGTGGATAATTAGGTTGAGGGCGGATCGAGAACCGGGTATAAATGATAGAGTTTCAATAAAACCTATTTTAAAAGCTAGAAAATTAAAAAGATAGTTTTATAGCTTTAATTTATTGACTATCTATAGCTGACAGATATACCAGTATAGTGAATCATTACCTATTTTTTGGCAAATGTGACTTTAGGTATTAATATATAACTAGCATAGAACCTAGGATCTGCCCTACCATAATTATATTATAAACTCTATCATCATGTTGGTATGTTGTGATTTTATTAGATGATATCATCAATAACGTCTTAGTGTGGCATACATGCCCATATTGATGTACACCCATTTGACTATCATAAAATCCATAGATTAAGTCTTTATATTAGAGTGGTATGTCTACCTACGATAAGTGGGATTCTCCTTCTAACCCGCAAAGCAGAGAAAATGATAGCATTGGTCATGAGAATATTGGTCTCTATAGTAAACCCTGATATACAGTGTACACTCCATATTATGTACCATATGTTGCACGTCCCTCTTATTTGTTAGTTAGAGAGCAAAGACAGTTCTTGTTTCATAATGGGTTGCCTTCTTGTAATATATGTTGTTACAAGTTACATTTTATACATTATGTATTATACTTTGAATTATATTCTGCATGTTAAATGCGTATATATATAAATATAGGCAGTCTAACCTAAATGACCTGATTACCCAGAGATAAAGGACCTATGCCATACTACCAATTATTCTGTAAATTAGTAGATATATTATTACTACTAGTAATAATATGAAGATAGGGTATACATTCTCTTATAATTTTTTATATGTTTTATATGTGTTTTTACTCTTATATAATTGATTTTAAATTTTATATCTTCATATCATACTAAATAATATAGGATTGCTGTAAGGAAATTATATTTCCACGCAAAAGAATATCTTTGATATATTGTTTGAGTGTAAAGTACTGTAAAAAATTCAGTAGACACTTCACTTTAATTCGTTGGAATATGAAGCACAGCATGCACCTTGACAAGTAGCATGCTTGTCATTACAACTTCATTTTGAATACTCTAAATGTTTTTTAAAAAAGTTTTAAATAATTTTTGTATATGCATAAATATCGTATATAGATTGCTCTGCAGAGAAATCTATTATCATGTGTATGACTGTTGAATATAGTAACTGCATTTAAAACACATACACAGTTGATTTAGATAAACTCCTGCTGAGAGAGTATGACTTTAAGACTTTTAATAGGAAATGACATCACAACTGATGTGAATATAAAGCATGTGTCTTCCTGTTGTAAAACTGTTTGTTGGCTTGAAAAAGACTTGTGTCGAAAGCGCTTGCCGTTTTTTATAATAAAAGTATTGCATTTTGGAATCCACCTAATGCTTGTTTTTGAAGTTGATGTTATACAAGCATTGTTAGATGGAGTTTTACTTTTAAAAGTTATCAGGACTTATTTGTGAGCAGCTTGGGTTGCCCATTTGAGCTTGGAGCTGAACAGCTGGAACTGTGTTTTGGAATTATCTTTTTAACTTTGCTTTGATAAGCAAGGTGTGCCTATCGTTGGTGGTTTAAGCTGAACAGCGTGGAACACTGCACTCTGACATTAACAACAGAATACAGGTACTGTGTGTATAAAACTGACCTTTGCATTTTCCGTATTGAGGCAATATTTGTGCTGTCTGCATAAGTGGCCCTTCTCAGTTATTTTGTTTTTACATTTCGTTATACGTGGAAGGACCTTTTGTGGTGTGTTTGGTAGCATTTTGTGGTTATGTGGAATTATGTGACTAGATGTAAAACATATGTACATCTACAAAGGTTATAATTATGGAGCATATACACATTAGTAAATGAATTAACAACATGGGAATTGAACTCACAGGTAATAGGGCAGCATTTACCAAATCACCATAATTATCCCCATTAGCAAATTGTCACAGCAGCTACAAAATGGCTATAAAACATCTATCTGATATATATTGATATATATATATATATATATATATATATATATATATATATATATATATATATATATATGAGTCTATGTTGCTTGATTGAAATCTCACAATCTCGATCAAGCAACATCAAAACCCATTAAAGCAAAAGTGCACTAGATCGAAACCGAACCGGAAAAAAACAAAACAAAACTGCTTTAAACAGTATTTTGCAGGGGGCAAGCCTCCATTCACCCCCACATCCCCCCTACTTAAATATACTAACTCCGAGATCGCACTACAGTGGGGAAAAGGACATATTTCCTTATCCCCACTGTAATGCGCCTCGGATAACTGGCTTTTGCGAAAGTGCACTTTCGATTTAGTGCACTTTCACTTAAATGGGTTTGATCTCCTGGTTGTTGAGAAAGTGAGTTTTCGACATTCAGAAGTAGACCCATATATATATATATTTATTTATGAGACAGGGAAATATCTGTAAAGTCTGTAGAAATGCTCAGGTATGCCTAGAATACTGGAACTTACCATTGGGATCTACGGGCTGCCTCCACATCTCGGCAACCCTCCTTCAAGGTTCTACCACTTCACTGTGATGCAGATCATCATAGCATTGGCAAACCTGCACTCCAGTGCAGTAGATCCCCATAATCCTTCAGTTTTCTCCTGCGATCAGTTCCATACATTAGTCATAGTGAAGTTTCTGTGTCTGGTTCTCATCCTCTGCTCCAATGCAGTGTACATAGACAACATCTAGATTGTCTTATCATCAGTTTAATTGGGCACAAGGGCATGTCTCAGCCTCCTTGAAGTAGCCATTATGATCTTCAAGTTGAAGAAGTCTAGAAAACAGAAACACAGAGAAATGCTCACTGAAGTACCACTCAGTTTGCAATTAGCAATGGTGTGATCAGTAAATGTATCAAAATCAAAACTTGAAAGTGGCGCAGTTGTCCTGTTGTCAGATCATTGAAAGATATCATGCACATGACACACATGGTACTGTTTAAAGATACCTATCGGGTGTTACGCAGTACACATGGGTGTTTTGGTGCATGAAGTCAGTTTACATGGAGCTGAGCAAATGGGATTCCAAAAACTTGAATTTTAATGAACCTCATCAATTAAGTGTGGGGCAAATGGTACTTAAACAGAGCTGCATGTTAGGTGCACATAGATTCTATGATTCGGAGTGAGAGGTACATTGGCAATTAGTAACATTTCTGTTTTGGTGATTAGTAAATCTCTTCAAGTCAGTCATTTCCAAAGGTACCTGTTTATATTAATTGTTACACAAAATTCTGTCTTTCACAGAAGTTGTTATTAGTTCCTGGAGTGATGTTCTTTTGAACTTTATGCATACAGGTGTTATTTTAAATAATTGATTTCAGTCCCATATGTAGTTTTATAGATAGACATATTGCATATGTTAACAGTATGTAAAGGCTGATTTATGGATCACCTGCAATCCTAACTGGTAATTCCTTGCACCCTCTGATGCAACTATGGGAACCTACAGATTCTGACAATATCCATATCTAGTATGTGATGTTGATATTACAGATATTTTTTAATTCATGTTTCCTAACAAAGCTGTTAAAACATGTGTTCTTGCTATTATGAATATTACTTCAACCATGCTTCTTAACAAAGGTGTTATCACTACTGGCTCAATATACTAAGGATCTGTATTGTCTGTGTCCTGCCTACAGATCCTGAAGTATTCCAGTGGTTTCTGTAAGTTGCTCAAATGTTACTTAATGTAGTATTTTAACATGAAGTGCAAGCAGACCCCTATGACATGATGCTGTTGTCTTTGGACCTCAATTCACCATATATATATATATATATATATATATATATATATATATATATATATATATATATATATATATATATATATATATAGTGTTGGGGGTTCTAATCCCATGTGCAAAGTGTAAATTTGCAAGTTATGTTGATTTTACAACTATTGTATATGAAAGCATTGTTGTTACTTTTTAGTATTTATCCCAAACAGTAGTTTACAGACATTTGCAATGCACAGGAATGCATACTACTTATGTTCACATATGCTGTCCACTAAATCAAATGCATAAATGGACTCACACAGGAATACTATAATGTGCGTATCAATGTCTTTTAGATGGCCAACCATCCTAGGGATGACAACTTCTGCCTCAAGGAAAATGAAGTCATAATTGATGCTTTTCTGTAACATGGACAGCTACTCCTGGGTGGTTCAGGAAATATGGTTTGGAGAAATGAAATCTGGACTGACCGTACCAAAATGATCAATGCAGCTTGAGGCCACAATTGATCCCATGAAGCCTGTAGAGGACACTGCTCAGACATGATTCTTCATTCAGGGGATCCAATGTCTGTCTGCCTGGGATGACATGCTTGACAAGCCACACTGCTTCGCAAGGGATGGCTTGCACCTGTCACTCCTGGGCTTCCGGATATTGGCAAAGGCTCTTGCCACCCCCATAGTGCCTTTTTTAGGCAAGGCTCAAATGATAAACCTACCGCCCTAGAAAACAAAAATGGAAAAAAACTAAGGGTAATACTGCTCAATGCCAGAAGTCTAAACCTCAAGATGCATGCCCTCGAAGCCCTCCTCAGTATGGAGAACATCGATGTCTGTGCTGTAACTGAAACCTGGTTCAAGGCTCCTGAGAGCACCCCAGCACTATCAGGTTATACCTCATATCATGCGTTCCGGCCCCAAAATCCGGACCGAACCACAAAAGGAGGGGCAGTATCCATATTCATAAAGGATACCCACACCTCCAGGTTAGTGGCAATGCACGAAGCATCAGAGACCATCCAGGTGCAATTAACCATAGGTAAAACTGCCCTACAGTTTGTAGCATGCTACAGACCACCCTCTCAAACTCAGGAAACCCACACAGCCTTCCTGAAGACAGTAGAGTATGAATGTCTCTCCAAACACCATCATATTGGGTGACTTCAACTACCCAAACATAGACTGGGAACATTACTCAAGCCCCAACACCCTAGCCCAAAGGTTCCTGGAGTTCATAAACTCAAATGCTATGGAACAACTAGTCACCATTCCCACAAGAGGAGAAAATATACTAGACCTGATCATCACAAACATGGGGACAAAATGCTCCACACCGGAAGTATATCCCTCATTGGTGAGATCAGACCATAAATTAATCTCACTGGAGATCCACATCCCGTCCCCACCCCAGCAAAAAAGACCACAGTGAAGAACTTCTCAAAAGCAAACTTCACACTTCTTAAGACGAGTGGTATCCTTCAAGGCCCCCGAGCCAGTGGAAACCACAACCCACGCTGCTGAAACCCTTACAAATGCCTTCTACGAGCACCTCCAGGAATTTATGGATCAAGCAATCCCTAATAAAATCAAGACCCTTTCCACCAAAGGCAGGCACCCGGTCTGGTGGACCCCAGCCATAAACAAACTCTACAACAAGAGGAGAAAGCTACTACATGACAGAGCAAAATCCCTAAAAGGGAGGGCATCCCTGATCAATACTAACAAAAAACTACGATCACTCATAAAATCATCCAAGGCCAACTTTGAGAGAAAAATCACTAAAGACACAAAAGACAATCATAAGGCCTTCTTTAGCTATGTTAGAAACCTGGGTGGAAACTCCCAGATATGCTCAGAATTAGTTCAAAATGATACAAAAATCACTGAACCCACAGACATTGCCAACATACTGGCAGACAGGTTCAGTGCAAATTTCTCCCCTCCCTCCCCCCCAAAAGGAGAAATATCTATCCCACCAGAGTCTAGCCTCCCAAACATCTCAGATGCCCAGGTGAGAGCTGCTCTCTAAAGCAAAAAACACAGCATCAATGGGACCGGACGGTGTCCCCAGCTGTGTGCTACACGAACTCAATGAGGAACTGAACCCACACATAAGGCTGCTGTTTAATCTTAGCCTTACTACAGGATACGTACCCAAAGAATGGCGTACGGCAACTGTGGTCCCACTCCACAAAGGTGGTGCTTCTACGGAACCTGGAAATTACCGCCCCATAAGCTTGACGAGCCTTGTCTGCAAAACTATGGAGAGGATCATAATGGAACTCATAAATAAAGACATTGGGGACCTACAGACACTGGATCCTACCCAATTTGGCTTTGTCAAGGGCAGATCCTGCCTCTTGAACTTGGTCAACTTTTTCAAAACAGTCACTAAGGCCATTGATCAGGGTAAGTCAGTTCACACAGCCTACCTTGACCTAGCAAAAGCGTTCGACACAATACCCCACTTGGGCATCATAGAAAAGCTCACCAGCTTAGATGTAAACCCATATGTCACAAGATGGATTGCAAACTGGCTCAAGGACAGAACCCACAGGGTTAGAGTTGCTGGTGCCATGTCAGACTCTAAGCTGGTCACGAGCGGTGTCCCACAGGGCTCAGTCCTGGGCCCCCTCTTGTTCGGCATTTATTTTTCTGAAGTGCAGGCAAACATAGGGGGATTGTGGCTGACAAAATTTGCAGATGACTGCAAACTGGGCACCATAATTGACACTCCATCAGACACAGACATCCTCCAGAGAGGTCTCATAGAAATGGATAACTGGTGCCAGAGCCATGGCCTTAAGCTAAATGCCAAAAAATGTATAGTCATACCCTTTGGGAAAAACAAGGTAACCCCTAATTACCACATAGGTGGTAATCCATTAAACATGGAAGAAGTTATCAGGGACCTGGGGACCCAAGTTGACAGTAACCTCTCTTTTGACACTCATATTGCCAAAGTGGTTAGGAAGACCTTCTACATTGCCCACCTGATCATGAAGGGATTCACATCCAGATCAGGAGAGGTCATTGTACCCCTGTACTCTTCACTTATCAGATCAATGATTGAGTACAACGCCCCATTCTGAATGTACCTTACCAGACACCTGCAGCAGTTGGAAAGACCCCAAAAGTTCCTCACCAAAAGGATAAAGGGGCTCAAACATATGTCATACGCTGCCCGACTGAAGAAACTCCAGCTCTATTCAGTCGCATACCGTCTGCTCAGAGGTGATCTGTGCCTGACATACAAGGCCATGTCCAACCCAGAATTAATGGACATGCTCCACGTCAAAAAATCCAAATCCACCAGAGCCACGAGAGCAAGAGACTTAAACCTCAACACGGATATAAATAGGACATGCTGGAGGGACAGATTCATCACCCAGAGACTCCCTACACTATGGAACAGAATCCCAGTCCATGTGAGGCAGATCCCCTCACTAACTCTGTTCAAGAGAAATCTTGACGAGTGGATGGGAGATCGTAGGTTTACCCCGGGAATCATCTCTGTGTCACTGCTGGACAGAGGCACAGCAAACTAATGGGTATAGTATTCTCATCCTAAGGGGTGGTGAAAGCCACACACACTCTGGCTAGGCTTATAAATGCCCTAGGGCAGATAGCCTAGTATGAACCTATGAACCTATGCAGCCAACATGACACATTGTTAGAAATCAAGGGATCCTATCAGTGGTAGACCACCATTGACTTCTCCTGATGACATCACAATATTTCTGGCCTCACTGCATACAGCAAGAGAGGAACGATGCATCCCTAGTGGTGGGACTGAAGCTGGAGTTCCAAGCCAAACATCTGTGTCTTTCTTTCCATTACACAGCTATGTATTGATACAATCACTGCATATTGCTGTAGCATCCATATATATGTGTTGTTGTTTTCAATTTGCAGCAGCAGAATTGAGCAATGCATACACATCCACACAGGGTGAAGATGATGACCATTAGGTTTAATGATATGTATTGAAATAACTGAAGTACGGACAAAGTAGTCCAAACAGTATTTGTAATGCTCCTTGCATTAATATTCACAGGTCTGTCTAATTCAGGACTAAACCAGGGATCAGCAGGTGACTGTCTTCATGTGGTAACTGTGACCACTTCTTTGTTATTGCCCCAGCCTCATTTCATGGCATTGCATTTACTGTCGTATTGTTATTTCCATAACATTGTACACTAAACATACATCCAGTGGAGGCCCAAGCCATGCAGGTTCAAGTGTAAACAGACCAGGTATGTTACAGCAAAATTGTCATAGCTTGTATCAGTGTGAGACACACACATGATACCTGACATTAACATCAACATTTGTCATCCCAGACCCATCTGTTGTACAGTTGCAATATACATCACATGAGTATTTGCAGCCAATGCTACTGTGTTGTATATTCGATGCTGTCAGTATTCTTTTTCCTAAATACATGACTGTGCTGTCTTTCTCTTTACTTTGGCACTGCAGGATCCACATTACAACCTACAACCTCTCCACAGCAGGAGCCTGTCAGTGGTGTGCTATTAACTATGTTTTATACCTGTCATTGCTGTTAGTCCTGTAGTTACCCTCCAGCAATGTCAATGAGTGCACATACAAGTGGTAAGTATATCTCAGGTCTATATCACCAAATCAAAAAGACTGGTGATTGAATGGCATTTACATCAGAAATGCCATTCATTGAGGTGTTTATTGTGATCTCACGGTACAGTGAAGATCAGAAAATTTGCCCTTTCCTCACTGTAGTGCGATCTCAGAGTTAGTATATATAATTAGCAGGGGGTATGGGGGGGATGCAGCCCCCACAAGAGCGACTTTGATAAATGACATTTTCGATGTAAATGACGTTCGATACCCAGTCTTTTTGATGTCGTGATATAGCCCCATGTAAGTCACACATTCTGTATATTTTAACTGTGTTCACCTAGTGTAATGTTGTAAATGATGTGATCACTAATGCTGTTTTTCCCTACACTAGTTGAAGTTCACCTCTCTTCAACAGCACCATCTTCCCATAAGTTGTTGTCAGGTGTGTGTGTGTGTGTGTGTGTGTGTGTGTGTGTGTGTGTGTGTGTGTGTGTGTGTGTGTGTGTGTGTGTGTGTGTGTGTTTTTATTCCTCACATATGTCCTGTATGTAACCAAATGATATACTTCATTTAGGTACATTTCATGAAACATACATTCAGAAATTCAGAAGACCTCATGTAAAGTCATTACTCTTTGCAGCATTGCATTTATATATCCACACACACACACACACACACATATATATATATATATATATATATATATATATATATATATGTGTGTGTGTGTGTGTGTGTGTCATATGTCTTTGATGATATCCATCATGTGATGTAAGCACATTGTCTCGATCTGCATCTTTGTTTCTTGTAGCACATCAAGTATCTGTATCATCCAGCTCCCATCCAGAGATCATGATGTGGTTCAAGATGTGTCTCAGCATGGTATTATGGCCCCTGGCAAAGAGGACCTTGAGGTGGTTGGAGAACCCATTCATGAGGTATACAGTAATGTTACAGCTGTGGCCTCAGATGTGGGGGTCAACTTGTCTAGCCATTCATAGGATGCTGGCATAGTGGATGCTGAACAGGGTGAGGCCATTGACCAACACACCCCAGTTAAGACTGCTGCTGATGGCAGTTACACACAACAGCCAGAAAGAGGGCATTATGGTAGAAACAGGTGAGCAGATGTTGTGCATGGCCAGATGTCAGAGGGTGTATGCCTCCTGCTGCAGACAGATGAACAGTCACAGCAATGGCATTGTTCAGACATCCATGCATTTGCCTATGCCACAGATCATGTGGCACACCAGCTACGTGTCATGCATGAAGGACAAGAGTGAAGACACAGTGAGATTATGGCAGCATTGTCTGCTCAGAATGAAAGTCTACTAGCTGTGGCATGGTCATTCAAAACCTTGGCCCCTACAGTACTACATCAGTGTCATATTACCACCAGGATTCTGCTTTCCCTGACTGTGCTCAGCAGATTGCAATTTGGGAGATTCAGGCCACCTGTCCACAGAACCACCACTGGCCACCTGCACAGAGTTCAACTGCTGTCCCATCTGCTCTGGTTCTGCCAGTCACAAGGCCTCAACTCACATCATTCTCCTTCATCTCAGCATGGTGTTGTAACTGCATCTATCTCTTCTGTCATGCAACCAGGGCAACATATATCTGTACATGGTTGGAGCAGAGCAGACTGTGGTGTGAGACATCAGTGAGTTCACCCTAGACTGCTTTAGAGTGTCCAACAGTGTAGTATACATAGCTGGCTCATAATATTGAATTACCACTTTACTGTGATACGTCTTCTGATATTAAACTTTTCGGCATTATGTCCTGTGTGGTTGCTCTTTTTCATATGATTGTATTATAGAGATATGTACACTCTGAGTGTGTATGCATACCTGTGTTGGTTGTGCCCTGAGCTGACACATTTGCATATGTTCATGTTGTTATATGTTATGATTTTGGTGTTATGTCTAATGCTCAAGGTGCACATCTAATGGGTACTTGCCATTAGATGCAATGCATGTTGCTGTAGTGGGGCAACACCTGAACATCAATGTTCAATCTCTGTACTCATGTACATGTGGCTTGTCATGACATAAAGATGTGGGCGAGACACTGCCATGCTGCCTGGGCCTACACTTGTGGTCACACCATACATTGCCTATGCCTTTGTCTTCCTGTGGTATTTGAAACATTAAATAGGCCACTTATAATTTTCAATTCCATATTCACTAGACACATAATCCAGCACTGAGTACAGATGAGGTAGAGTATGGCTAAACTACCAAGCAAAGAGAGAGTCCCATGTCCTCCTGCACCTCCTCTGATAGCTGTGGAATGTCATGTTCAGACATCTGGGATTCTTGAGGTAGTTCACTCACACCTGCAGCTGGCAGACCACCATGTGCTCTGGTCAGCATGTTGTGCAGCATGGCACACATCATTATCATCTGTGCTGCCTTTTCAGGTATGTATTGCAGTGCACCCCCAAGTGTGTCCAGACATCTGAACCTAGCTATCAATACACTAAACACACACTCTGAGGTGTTTGTGGTTGTTGCATGTGCTCTTTTGTAGGCCTCCTGAGCAGGGCTGGATGGTTCATGGTACGGGGTCATTACCCACTGCTCGAGTGGATAACCACAATCATACCTCTGAACTGTACAGATTTTCATAGAATGTCCAGATTTTTGCCTCATATTTTTGGTCCATTTTTCATAAAAATAGTGTTTTTCTAGCAAATCATTGGCAAATCATTGAAGATTGAAGGAAAAAAATGACAGGCATTTCAGTTTCAGACATCATACCCTTCATAAACGTTGTGCTAATGAAAAACATGTTATTCTCTCTACTTTCTATGTTTGTAAGAGCAATATTTAAAAATGGTCCCTGTTTTTGGGCCTTTGACCCCCATTATTTATGGCTTTGTCCAGATTTCCTATTCTAAGCAGTTGAGAGGTATGCGTAAGTCACCTATTGTAGGGAATAAAAACATTTTTGGTCAGAATGGATGTTGTCGTGAGGGGTATCCTTAACTTGCAACCCAGCTTTGTTCCTGTACTTACCCAGTAGCAATCCCTCAGGTATTCCACCTTCCTGGAATTCAGCCCTGATTACACTATCATAGGATCATAGGAAGTTACTAGCTTATTGGCCCTGAGGCCCTTACAGGCCTAGCCAAGAATTAAACCATATTCTGATAAGTCAGTACCAGATGTCCCTGTCTAGCAGAGACATGGGTAGAATCCCAGGGTTGTATTTTCTGTTCCCCATCCAGTTATCCAGGCTGCTCTTAAAAAGGGTTAATGAGGTACTCTGCTTGACATGGAGAGGGAGTCTATTCCACAGAAGGGGGGGGTCTCTGGAACACAAATCTGTCCCACAAGCAAGTCCTATTGATGTCACAGACCATGTTGAGTTCACTCTTATGGGTTACTTGAGTGGAGCTTGACTTGCGGATATGCAGCAGTCCCATCAATGTAGAGTCTGAGATGGCTTTGTATGCCAGACAGAGGGCACCTCTGAGGAGTCTGTATGAGACTTGGTAGAGGGACAGGGATTTTAGCCTATCTGTGTAAGGTAGATGTTCGAGGCCCTGAATCCTCCTGGTAAAGAACCTCTGTGGTCTCTCCAGCTGCTACATGTGCTTTGTGAGGCACATGCTGCAGAATAGATGTGCTGTATCTTTAAGAAGCATTTCAAGGACTGAGCATGCATAGAAATAGCAAACATGTGCTAGCTTCAGTGCCATTTTGAGAGTGCAGCCAGAGAGTGAGCATGTATGAATGTAATAGCTAGTTTGTATATAAGTTCACCTAAGTTAAAGTTAAGCCTCAATCCTGATGTGTTTGTACATAATAAAGCTGCTTGAACAGAACCCACAAAGTCTCATCTATTACATCCTGACTAAATGAGCGACACATGTCGAAAGGGATGTTGTACTCAATAATGGGTCTTTTAAGGGAAGACTACAGGCATGTTATGACCTCCTTGTTCCTGGATGAGATACCCTTCTTAATAAGGTGGGCCATGTAGAAAGCTTTCCATACAATGGAGGCAGTATGGTGGTCAAAAGTCAGTTTGCTGTTAACCTAGGTCCCCAAGTCCCTCACAACTGATTGCATGCTTAGGATCTTGTTATTAATGTGATAATTTATGGGGAAGGTCACTCTCCACAAAGGGCATGATGATGCATTTTTTGGCATTCAGTTTGAGGCTATGTTTCTGGCACTAGTCATTTGTTTGGGTGAGACCCTCTTGGAGGATGTCCACATCATAAAGGAAATTGATCAGAGTGCCCACCTTGCAGTCATCTGCAAACTTGGTCAGCCATAGCCCACTTTGACTTGCACCTCAGAAAAATATATCCCAAACAACAGAGGCCCCAAGACTGATCCCTGTGGTACACCACTGGTTACGGGTCTACTGCTTGAGGAGGCTTCCCCAATTTTGACTAGATGGGTTCTATCAGTGAGCCACTTTGCTACCCATCTGGTAACATACAGATTGATGCCTGGATGAGAGAGTTTATCTATTATTCCTCAGTGGGGAATAGTATCAAAGGCTTTGGCCAGGTCAAGTTAGGGGGCTTGCACCGTCTTCCCCTTGTCCATGGCTTTGTTGACTCTCTCAAAGAAGGTGACCAAATTTAACAGGCATGACCTCCCCTTGATGAAACAAAACTTTGTGGGATTTCATGTTTTGAGGTTGCCAATGTCCTTGTTAATGAGGTCCATAATAATCCATTCCATGCCCTTGCAGATCAGGCTAATTAGGCTGATGGGTCTATAATTTTCTGTATCGGTGAACGCACCACCTTTATGTAAAGGGATGACAGTGGCTGTCCTCCACTCAGCTGGGATGAAGCCAGTACTCAGGCTTTGGATGAATAGGGTGCCTAATGGTGCCACAAGTTCCTGCCTGAGTTTATGTAGGATGCAGCCTGGGATGTTATCAGGTCTCATGGAGGCTGTATTTTTTTTTCCTTTGAGAGGGCAGTGATGACTTGCTCGCTTGAGATAGGGGGGAAGCAGGTGCTTGCGATGTCCTGATTTACTGATGGGGGGACAGAGAGGTGAAGTTTTCACTGAACCTGTCTGCCAGCAGGTTGTATATGTGGTGTCCTTGACCACCAGTTCTGAGCATATCTGAGTGTTTCCTTTGAGATTGCGGACATATGTGAAGAAGGCCTTATGATTGTCTTTAGTAGATGTGACTAGTTTGGACTTGAGGTTTGCTTTGGAGGACTTCACTAGTGCTCTTATTTGCTTGTTTAGGTTAAGGAGAGATTGGTTCCTATTAGGCACCTGCTCCTTCTTGGTCCTGCACAGCATTTTTTTTCCTTTTATTATAAAGTTTATTTATTGCAGCTGTCCACCAGAAAAGTTTACTCTTCCTTGAGGAGGAGGATTTTGGTCTGTCGGGTATTCGTGTTTCCATGCAGCTATGTATATAAATGCTTGTATAGTACTTTGCTGTAGGTTTGGACATTTGTGAAAGTTCCTACGGGGGGGGGCTGTGAAGCTGTTTATACATTCCCTCAGGAGCTTTTAATCAGCTTTGGAGAAGTTTTTATGTTTGACCATAGCAAGGGGTGAGTCAGGGGAAGTGACTGCTTTGTGGTCAGATCTTACCAGGGAGGATAGCACTGTAGGGGTGCTGCAGTGGATACACATGTTGGTTAATACTAAGTCCAAGATATTATTTCCTCTTGTGGAGGTCTCGAGCAGCTGGTTCAAGGCATTTGCACTGATGAAATCAAGGAATCGCTGGGCATTTGTGTTTTGGCATGAGTAGTTCTTCCAGCCTATGGTTGGATAGTTAAAGTCGGTCAGGATTCGGGTAAAGGGTTGAATCTTGAAAGAGTCAAAGAGGTCCAGATAGGTAGACTGGGCATCTTGAGTCAAAGTTGGGGGTTTGTAGCTAGGAAACTCCAAATGGCAGTCATCATGGACACTTCCAGGGTGTGTTGCCATGATGTTTGTTATGCTGCCATCTGTTGCACATACAGCTTGGCAATTGATGGATGGCCAACCCTTTCTATTTATGTATTGACCTGCTTCAGGTTATACTGGTGTCTTGATAGGTATGTCTGTGCAATCTATTGCCCCAAGAGCATGTGGAAAGTTTGTGATACTGTAAAACTGGTGCATTACACTTCTTCACTCTGTGGGTGTAGTTGGAAAGTGTATGTAGTCCACCCTGCTGCACATTGCTTCCAAGAAGTTTGCCAGAATATGACTGGCAGCTGTCTGTGATACTCACAGCATCCCCATGAGTCTCTGGAATGTCCCAGATGCAAGTACACCCTGGCTGAGATACACTTTGGTTTCAAGGAGGATGGGATTTCCTTCCAGGGTCTGCACAGACATATGTGGGGCACACATGTTGCAGCCACCCTGCACTACTTGTCTGTCTTGCCGGTATCTGTTGATTACTTGCTGATCTGACAACTGGTTTAGTTGTAGCCTTGCTCTGATTCTAGCTGGTTGCCTTCTAGGATACAAAGCCACAGCCTCATTTATGGCTTGTATCACTGCAGCCTATTGCAGTACTTTAATAGCAGGTTGTATTTTTATGTATTTTTTTGATGTTTTACTATGGACTTTGCCATAATCCATAGTATTCACTTGAATGCCTTGGAGTCCATAAAGCATACACCAAGGATTTCAGAAATGGAGTTGGCATGGCTGTTTATCACATTTAAGTTTTGTTGTGTGTGCACAATGTGTTTTGGAATCAGACTGGCATGCATATAATCCCTAATTATGTTACACTGAACACTTACATACTGGGTCTGCCTTCAAAGTGCCTTCTGAAGTCACATCTGCTCCAGGTGTGCTGAAGTCTTTCTTCAGTGTGCTGCACATTCTGCAAATAGCTTTTGAGAACTTTATATAATCCAGACTAATGTTTCCCAACATTTAAAATTTTCAAAATCAAAGTTTGAGCTGTCTGCAAGTTTCTGTTAACTACCTGAAAATGTGTACTAGGCAATTTAAAAAAATCCATTTTACATTTCTTCTGTAAAAAATAAACACAAAATGCATTCTGTTTTCATGATGCGTCTAAAACAAATCCAAAAAAACAGAAAAAATTCTGTGCTATGCAAAAGTCAGATATCTGACCTTCAGTCTACCTTCTGCAGCAAAAAAAAAAAGTTTTGAACAACAAGAGACTTTAATTTTATTTTTCTTTTCACAGGTTCTATGTGACATTCTAAAACAGCCATATTTTAGCAAATGTGTTGTTATGTAAATGAAATGCAACAACAGTTTAGTCTTAATGTCAATGAGCTCCAGATGTTGGCTAACTGATTCATAAATTTCTAACCTAACAGTTTTAGTCCAGGTTTATGTCATTGTGCCATTTCAATAACTGTGTTTTTATGGTATTTTCTATATAATCTTTGTAAAAAATGTTTTATTGTGATTCTCAAACACAAATATTACACTGGCATTAAAAATTTAAATCGTGTTTAATAAGACTATTTACTATAAAAAAGTGTTGTGTAAATTTGATCACAAGTAATAAATGCACACAGCCTTGTATAAACATTTACATCCACAAAGACATTAAAAATTTTGTGCACCCACTCCTATATATTAATAGAGACAGATTTAAAGTTTATGCAAGCATTTTTAGTGTATTTCATATAGCGTATAAAAATGTGAATTGCTTCCACAGGTTAATGTTTTTAATAACATTCAAGCCACGAAATTTAATTGCAAAAATGCATGCACACAACACTGTTAAGTTACTGGCAATAAAAATGTATGTATGTTCAAACTGTGCATCTGCAGTGTGTAATTTATAAAGCCTATAAATATTAAACAGTAAATCCAAATGTTTTGTCTGTTCTAAAAAAATGCATTAAAAAGAGATATCTTTTGTGTGTAAATAGACCATTACATTTTTCAAAGCGCACTTGATTTTAATTGGTTGCACGTCCAACATAGGCAAAACTTAAAGTAATCAAATTTGTTGTCAAGATATAATTTTACAGACTGCATCTGTTGATTAAAACAATCAATATGTGGGCTGCATGTTTTACACTGACATTTTAGTAGAGTATTCTAATCACGAGTGTTTTGTAAACTAAAACACTAACATACTAAATTATGCCACTTAATATAATCACAGACCAAACTGTTTTAAATAACATTATTGTAAAAAACTATGCAAAAATATGCAAGTGCAAATTCTCAAGTGCATAAAATATTTTTTGACAAAAAGCTGTTTTAAATAGATTCACATTTTGCTTTTATTGTCAGAAAATAAATATCAACAGTAGATTTAATTTACTGATATTATAAGATGGGAAAGTTTGTTCATACATGTGTATAGTTAACCGATAAACAAAGTACAAGCACCAAATTCCCAGTGCACAGTACCTCAATTAATGTGTATAGTGTCAGACACAGTCATTTTCCAAAATGCTTTCTCAGGCTGGAGATGACAGGCATGTTTCTAAAGCCACATAAATTGCAAATGTATACTAGCCATAGACATACTTCACTGACTACTAAGTAAAGTAAAAAAAACATCCATGGTTTATCACATGATGCAGGCAAAAGGATAAAAATATCATCACTGTTCCAAAATTTTAAACACAGCTAAACAGATCAGTAATAACTGAAAATGTGTGATATTCATTAGCTAAAGTTAGAATATAAGCAAGCAAATAAAAATAAGCTGTTATATTTCTAAGCTGTTTAAAGTTATAAAGTTCCAGATTTGTGGATGGCACAACACACTGAAGGAAGACTTAGCACACCAGCTGCAGATGTGATTTCAGAAGATAAACCACAAGCAGTCTGAGTTCATAATTATTCATAGTACTATAACTATGGATTCTGCACACACCCATCGGATTCCAAAACACATCATGCATGCCCAACACAACTTAGATAAATTGTAACATTGATTGTGTTTCCAAAATCCTTGGTGTATGCACTGTAAGGAATGGAAGCTATAAGTTTGGATTCCTATAGAATCAGTAATAATATTCAGCCCAAAAAATGTTACCTGCAGTGAATGAACTGCAATAGGCTGCAGTACTGCAGGCTATGGAGGAGGATGTGGTTGTGTGTCCTAGAAGGCAGTCAGATAGATTGAGTGCAAGGCTGCAACTAACATAACTGTCAGATCAACAAATCATTGATATGTACCACCTAGACAGACAGCTGGTGCAGACTGTGTGCAACATATGTGCCCCACACATGTCTGCTCGGACATTGCAAGGCAACTTCCTCCATCACAAACAAATGTATCTCAGTGTAGGTGTAGTGACATCTGGGACATTCCAGAGACACATATGGGATGCTGTAGGAGTGTCACAGACAGCTGCCAGTTGTACTCTGTCAAAATTCCTGGCAGCAATGTTCAACAAGGTGGATGAGTACATACACTTTCCATCTAACCCCATGCAGATGAGAACTGTTATGTACCTATTCTTTAAATTTGCAAAATTCTAGCATGTACTTGGAGCAATAGACTGCACTCACATTCCTATTAAGACCCCCAGTTCATCCAGAAGCAGACAGATACAGCAATGGACAAGAGTGGCCATCCCTGAACTATCAGTTTGTATGTACAGTAGATGGCAGCATAACAACCATCATGGCAACACACCCTGGAGGTGTCCATGATGCTACCATATGGAGGGAAAGTGATCTAAGGACTGCATTCCAGCAAGGTCAAATGCCTGAGGGAATATTACTGGGTAAGTACAGAAACACAGCTAGGTTGTAAGGACATCCCTCTCAAAATTATCCATGATGACAACATATGTGTTCACATCCCCACAACAGGCGTCTATGGTTATCCAGTCGAACCATAGCTAATGACCTCATACAGAGAACCATCAAACCCAGCAGAGGATGCTTACAATAGAGTGTACACAACTACGTAAAGTACCATTGATCATGTGCTTGGTGTACTGAAAGCTAGATTCAGATGTATGGACACATCTCGGAGGTGCACTGCAATACACATTTAAGAAGGCAACATAGATGATAACTGTGTGCACCATGGTACACAAAATGCTAACAACAGCACATGGTGGTCTTCCAGTTCCCTATTATAATAGCGAATGCTTAAAATAGCGAACTTTGTTTTATCAACCATTTTAAATCGAAACCACAAAACTGTGAACACACAGAACAGCATTTTTTTTCCCAGGGGAAAAAAATTACTGGGCCATTTTCGGGAGTTCGCCATTTCCTCCACTGTATTGCAATCTCAGAGTTGGTATATGTAAGTAGGGTGTGGGAGGGCACAGCCCTCCACATTGGGGTGTGGGGGGTTAGGCTCCCCACATTATTTTGTGGGTTTTTTTTTTTTTTTTTTTTTTGGTTTGTTTTTTTTTTTTTTGTTTTTTTTACAGAGCAGCGATTTTTTTCCCCTGGGAAAAAAATTGCTGTTCCATGTGTTCAGCATTTTTCTATTTCAGTTTTTAAGGGTCAATTATACAGCGTTCACTATTTTAAGCATTTGCTGTTATAATATAGACCTGGTCTTCCAGTTGCAGGTGTGAGTGAACTACCCCAAAAACCCCAGATGTCTGAAAATGACATTCTACAGATATCAGAGGAGGACCAGGAGCATACAGGGGGCAGAAGGCACAGGTGTGGGTGATGTAGGATGCAACTACAAGTCCAAGTCCAGGCAACATGGCAGCATCTGACACACACCTTTTAGTCATGACAAGCCACACGTACAGAAGTGCACACATTAAACACTGATGTCCAGGTGTTGCCCTACCACAACAGCATAGATTGCATCTAATGGCAATTACCAAGTATATATAAACACTGAGCATCAGACATAAAATAATTTAAACATATAACAGTATGAAGAGATAAAAATCTGTTCCAACATAGATTAACAACTCAGGCCACAAAGGACACAGGTATGCATACAGACTCATAATGCTGTATGTGTGTATGGCAGACAACAAGGTGACACATCTGTGAAACATATTCCTATCTGTTCACTATCAAAAGATGCAAACAATTAACCAACTCAGGACATAGTACAGAACTGTTGGCAGTATCACAAGCAACATATATCAATGTAAAAGAGGGATAAACTGTAATGTACTAAATGGAGTCACCTATGGTTAGTAAAAATGTCAGACTCCATTGGCATCAGACTTCACAACAAACACAGATAGATGGCATTGTCAGTGGTCCACACAGCAATAATCATCATCACAGAGTGAGACAGACACTACCAGCACAGTGGATCAACTGTCAGTGTTACTCTAATGCAGTCTAGTGCACCCAGGCTGATGGCATTCACTGTGGTCTGGTCTGCCTCTATCATGTATGGAAATACTTGGCCTGGGTTGCTCCACAGAGGAGAATTATGGGGTGATGCCAGCATGGAGATACAAACTGTGGGAAGGAACATGAGTGTGAGTTGTCTCTCTGGTCATTACTGCCAGGCCCACATCAGATGAGCCAGAAGCAGAATTGTGTACATGTTGCAACATAGACATCAATGGCCTATGGGCAAGGATATGAGTGCAGTGAGGGGAGCCTGTTTCTCCCATGCTGTAATCGACTAAGCCCAGTCAGGGCACACCGAACCCTGCTTGAACTATGTCACTACTGTAGTAGTGTCATAGCCATGGATTCCATGGGAAAGTGCCACAGATAACAAGCTTTCATTCTTTGCAGCCAGTGACACAATAACCTCAACATGTCTGTACTTCAGTCCTTCATACACCCAGCTGGTGTGCAACATGATCTGTGGCACAGGCAAGTGCACAGATATCAGATCCATGACATTGCTGTGAATATTCGTTTGCCTGTAGGATTAGGCAGACACCCTCTGACATCTGCCCATGCACAACCGCTACATGCTTATGTCTACAGTGATGGGCAGTATCAAAATGTGGGGAACTGTTAAAATTACCATCAGGCTCAACATTGGACTGTGGTCTACAGGCCTCATCTTGTCCAGCATCTGATGTCCCCTCATTGTAAGAATGGCTGGAGAAGTTTTCCTCCACATCTGAGGCTACAGCAATATCCACATGACCATCATCATCTGGCCTAGACTGTTTCACCAAAACATTGTCCTGTGTTTCAGGGGCCATGCTGCCATACTGACACACACCAGATCCCACATTGGGATCAGTGGACATGCTAATGGAGGATAAAGGCAATGTGCTAAAAGAAGACCAAGATGACAAAGGTCAGGAGAACATGCTTACATCATATGCCGTATATCATTAATTCAGTGTAACAGATGATAATGACTTACTAGGAGGTCTTGTTTGTGTATGGGCCACAGAATCTCTATAACAGGGAGTTGACAATTATTTTTCATATGACCATACATGACATATGTAAGGAATACAATCATAACACACACCTGACAAGTCCTAGTGGGAAGATGGCGCCAGAAGAGAGGGATGAAATGCAACTGTTGTAGGGAAACAAAGTCATAAACACAGCATTCTTAATCACATCCTTACCAGCATGGACCATTCCAACAGAGTGAAAACATACAGTAGATAATACATACATATACCAGTTGTTTATGTCTGAGATGCTAATGGTGGCTATCCTGTGCAGGGGTAGAAGGACACAGTATTAATGGAGGACAACAACATGATTAACA
This sequence comes from Protopterus annectens, assembly GCF_019279795.1. Classification (NCBI taxonomy): domain Eukaryota; kingdom Metazoa; phylum Chordata; order Ceratodontiformes; family Protopteridae; genus Protopterus; species Protopterus annectens. The sequence goes on from NC_056728.1 coordinate 384,445,969, forward strand.
GCAATGATATATATGAAATAGAGGTAATAGCATACAAGTGACCCCCCAATATGATGAGTTTGTGTGATGTAATGTGGATCCAGCAGTGGTAAAGTGCAGATAAAGCAAACACAGTCATGTATGCAGGCTACAGGATAGTTACATGATGACATATACAACACAGTAACAGGGTCTGTTGGTACTCATGTGACATACTGGGTACCTGTTGGACTGATGCTTCTGTGTAGAAAAGCAACAACTTTAATTTCATGCAACACAGGTCTGCTACACATTTCTGCAGCCTATGAACATGTTGTGGAATCATACCTAGTCTGTCTGTAGGTGCACCTGAATGGCTTGTGCCCCCAGAAGATGTGCCTGTAGTTTAAAATGTGAGGGAAATATCAGTATGACAGTAAACAGCACTGACATAATCCTGAGGCAATAATAGTTAATGGTCACAGTAACAGTATATAGAGACACTCATCTGTTGGTTCCTGCTGTTGTGCAGAAATGGATGGACCTTTGAAAATAAATGCAGACAACATTACACATATTGTTTGCACTGTTATGTCTGTGCTGCAGTTGTATGGCTACATGTCATTACACTTACACTGGTTGTCATCACCCTGTGTGGATCCATGTGCACAATGCAATCCTGCTGCTGCAACCAAAAAATGACAATACATGAATATGCATGCAACAGCAATATGCACTGATTTACTCTATAAGTATCATTGTTATGCAAAGTAGCACACACATGTGCAGCTTGGAACACCTGATTCTGTCCCACCCTGGTATGCAGTGCTCCCACTTGCCATATGCAGTGATGCAAAAAACTGTGTGATTTCATCAGGGGGTGAAATGGTCAGCCACATCTGGTGGCATTTCTTGACCACTCATAACGGCATACCCTGTTGGTTGCATGGAGGATTGTGTCAGAGACAAGCCTCACAGTATCTATTGTGACTTCCCACAGCATTAGTCATGTTGGTGAGGTCAGTCCAGACTTCATTCCTCCATACTATATTTCTTGCCCATCAAAGGAGTCTCCATCCATGTTGGTGCAGAGCATCTACTATAATTTTTTTCTCTTGTGGGGAGAAATTGTCTCCCTAGGTGTGTGTGCCATCTGAAAGATAAGTATATGCCCATGGTTAGATTTATGTGGAGGCCCACGTATGGAGATGATCATGTGGACAGCTTATGCCACTGTAAATCCTATGCAGTCCAGTGCAATGCAAAATTCTAGGCAATAGTCCCTGTGCCATATATTACTGTGAAATATAAACCATAAAACAATGCATGAATACTTAACACTTTGAACAGCAACATAAGCTGCAAAATCTACAGAGGCTTTCTGCGGGATTTAAAGACCTTACAATGGATATCAGAGAAATACAGGTCTAAATACAGCAGTATTGTGCCACAGGAGCCACACACTCTGCATGGATTTCATATTAACATACTACATATAACATATGTGTACAACAAAAATTTTCCACAGAAGCCACACACTCTGCATGCATTTCACATTAACATACTACAGATAACATATGTGTACAACAGAAATGTGTGATAGCTGTAGCTGTAATGCAGTTATAGCCTAAACAAACACTGTAAAACAATCGGTTATATGAAATGTTATACATGATGAGGTTATGTCAACACTTTCATTACTGAGCAGTCAATGCCATCTACATTAACAGAGAGAATTATCAATTTAACAACTTACGGAACATGTCAGAAAGCCTCAGGATCCGTAAGCAGACCACAGACAGTATATGGTAAGCAGACATAAACACGGATCCTTTTTGTACTGAGTCAGTAGTTCTGATACTTGCTTTAAGAAGCATCAGTGAGTATATATGTCCATAACAGAAATATGAATGTATAATACATAGCAACAAATGGTTAATGTCAGAATCCTTAGTTTTCTGTACATATACCGCAGAGTGTATCGAGTCACTGTTCATTTGTGCTATTTACATCTGTCTGTACAACTGCATATGGGAAAGTACTGCATGTTATTGATGCAGATATAACCACTTGTTTGCATACAGGTAAATCCCACACCCCTCCAGTAAGTCACAAATATTTTTCATAATGTACACATTTTCTATAAATACCTTAATCTAAAAATGCCTGTTATCTTCCAGTGATCTGATATCATGATATAAGCTCCACTTTTAAATACTGATTTTGACACATTTACTGATCAGACCATTCCTACCTGCAAACTGAGTGGAACCTCAGTGAGCAATATTCTGAATTGTGTATTTCTGAATTGTGTATTATTGATATTATCAATATTATCACCATTATCGAGATGGCTACTTCCAGGAGGCTTTGGCATGTCCAGGTGCCCAGTTGGACCAAGAGGGAGACCACACAAATACTGACTATTTATGCTGGAGTGGATCATCACATGACAGCCAGACGACAGAACTTCATGATGAATGACATTTGGAACTGGATTGGGGAGGAGCATCGACAATGTACAGGGATCTACTAAACTGGAGTACAGGTTCACAACCACTAGGATGACCTGTATCAGAAGTATGCACAGGAACTTTGTTGGACATTCCCAAGGTATGTCAACTGCTAGTGGATGCCTACAGTAAGTGTCACAGTTCTATATATACCTGGATGTTCCTAAGGAATTCAGGGATGGAGCCCAGATTTATCAGATACATGCCTTTTAAACCCATTAAGTAGTTGTTCTGTCAATTAGCTCAGCTAGATAATTACGATGGCATTGTGACTGTTTTCCTCTAAGTATGGGTTCTATTCCCATGGGGTTTATTTATTTAATTAATAATATTTATAATGTACATAATATTGAATATTGTAGATGTATATCTGTTTTCTAACATATAACATCATTTCACACATCCACTATAGTCATGTATCACCAATGCCTGTAGTGCCTAGTCCACTGAGTACTATGAATTTCTAAAATTATCCATAATACTTTGACAGTATTGCCTACTCTAAATAATGTCATTAGTCCATTCCTCTTAAAAAAGTGAACATTCTTATTACAGTTCCATTGGTTTAACAAAAGAGGAATGCATGTCCAACTGGCTACATATTTCTTTTACATTGTAATACATGATGATAGCTGGTATTTGGATCATGATGGCCTATAGTGTGTATATGTTTGACAATAGGAGGTACTGCCAGCTATGCCAGGAGAAGCAGGGCAGTGGATGTGTAACATATGTCAGCACAGCTAGTTGGAATTTGGTAAAGAATTACATGTTATTTGAATATCAAACTGATTTGTACAGATGCTTGTGTTGAAAATGTATTTGTGAAGTGGCTTATGTTAAAAATGTATCAATAGTGTGCCCTGATAGAAAGAAAAGAAATGTACATGCATTATTGTAACTGTTTAAATGTATAAATTGTAATAGAAAACAGTGGAAGAAAAGAAGTTAATCTCAATCCACCTGATTTTGATAAATAGTAAAACAAATTGCTGGGCCTAGGTCATAGAGATGTTATCTCACAGTTTTTAATACAGCCAAAGACAAAATGTCTGTACTAGGGAGCTTCCTGCATTGTCATTGAGGTGAACTAATTGCTACTCTGAACGGGTGGAGGTTTGAAATTGTTTTATGACTTCCAGGAGCTGCCAGCAGATCTTAGCAAGTGTGTGTGTGTGTGTGTGTGTGTGTGTGTGTGTGTGTGTGTGTGTGTGTGTGTGTGTGTGTGTGTGTGTGTGTGTATTATTGATACCTATGTGATAAATCCTGACAGTCAGTTGACCAGATGTATGTGATGTCATTCTGTACAGAAATAATGTTTTAATAATAGAGGAGAATCTATGTGTTGTAACCTGACATAGAAGGATCCTTCACCTACTTCATTGCCTTGCTAGTGAAGCAGGGAATAGCAACTCTATAGAATAGTCAGGAAAATATAGTGAGAATGGTAAGTATTGCTTTTCTGTAACTGTGTGAATCATTCCAGCTGTGTTATTTTTAATATTTCTTGTGATTGAGACTCTGGTGTTTACTGTAAATAGATATTTAGTATTTTCATATTATTTTGTTTATTATTAAATATATTTAAACTTCTCATTGTGACTGACCCTTTTAGAAAATATTTAAATTTTGAGAGTAGTTGCATATATTTACTTGGTGGTAACCCTGGCCACTCCTGAAAGCCTTGCTGTTTGGTCAACATTACCATTTGTATTATTATTACTTTTACTCAGTATAATCGGATACCTTTTTAAGAGCCCTATATTAACTGACTGGTGGCAGTGAGTCTACCTTAAAGTCTGGGCAAAGTTGGTAGAGTGGGTAATCTGTGTCAGCCTTTCCCAGGTTTGTGTGTGTGTGTGTGTGTGTGTGTGTGTGTGTGTGTGTGTGTGTGTGTGTGTGTGTGTGTGTGTGTGTGTGTGTGTGAGTGTGAAAATTAAATCCCTAAGAGTGTGTATTTCAGCTACTTGGAGCAAGGACACGAAGCACTGGTTTCACAGAGAGAGTGCTGTAGGATTTGGCTTGGATACTTGGCGGAGGACTTAACTCTGCAGCTGTAGCAGTGAGGAGCCTTTTTGGGGACCTGGAGAGAGACAGAGAAACCTCAACCCTGAGCTAAGTGTGCTCCTTGTGTGTTCTTAAGGAAAATTGTGCTTGATGCAGAGAGGTCTGCATCTGGAAATACTGACTGTATCCATTTGTATTCAAGTAAATGTCCCTTTCCATTTTCAGTGGTGAGGATTCAGGCTCCTTGAACACGAGTGGAGATGTCACATATTGGTGAGCAGTGGTATGGATTTTAATTGAACTTCTGTAGCCTGTAGGCAACTGTCACTAGAGGTGGATGTATGTTCAACCAGCCACAAGGTAAATATTCAGAGTTTCATTTCACAGCAGCTCTATTTAATTTTTTTGTTAGTTTAGTTTAATCAGGGAAAGCAGGCAAAGATGTCAACAGAGGATTATGGCAAGCTGACAAATAACCAGTTGGCCAAGGTGTGGGAAGCCAAAGGACTGGTGCATGCCAACCTGACGAGGAAATTATTTCAGCCTTAGTCACACCTCAGACTAGCAACCAGGAAGATAACCAGTCTGTTCATGGGAATTTGCAGCCCTCAGAAACAGGACAGTTCACATTTTCCTCAGAGGACTTAAAAATCTGTCTGGAGTTAAAGAGACGTGACCTGGATGCCAAACATTTGTAATTAGAATTGGCAGAGAGACTGCAGTGTTTAGAGGCTGAAAAAAAAGGAGAAGCAGATGGAATTAGAATCAGCTGAGAGACTTTGGCATTTAGAGGCTGAAGAAAATGAGAAGCAGAGTCAACATGAGAGGGAAATGCTGACTCTTTTCCAGAGTCATGGAGGTAATGAGAAAGGGAATAACCGAATCCCAGAAACAATAAAGGTCAGTAAACTTCTTCCACAATTTACAGAGGGTGATAATTTTAAAAGTTTTATTTATATGTTTGAAAGGGTATGTAAACAGTGTGATGTTAACCAAGGGCTCTGGGTACAGTTCCTAACCCCCTTACTCCATGGTAAAGCTGTAACTGCTGTTTTTAAATTGTCTGATATTGATTGTTTAAATTATGATAAAGTCAAATGTTGTTTACTTGAACGCTTTAAGTTAACATCTGAAGCTTACAGAAACAAAGATTTGTGAGAATAGACACAAAGCAGATAAACGTGTATGTGATTATATTGCTGAGGTAAGCACTTATTTTCATAGATGGGTATGTGGATGTCAGATTATCACTGCTGAAGGGCTGGCAGACCTTTTGGTGAGAGAACAAGCCCTTAGCACTTTGCCTGAGCACATGAGAATTTGGTTGGCAGACCGAGAGTGTAACTCTGCAGATGTGCTGGGAAAAAGGGGGATATCTACCTAGCAAGCAGGGCATCACTGCACAGGATGGACATACCCAGTGCTGCATATGGATATAAGCTAACCCATGGTAGGTAGCCTAAACCACCCCAACAGAGTCCAACAGTAACAGAGGAAGCCACTCGTTCAGATACACAGCCAGGACCAAGGGTTAAATGTTTTAAATGTAACCAGTGAGGCCATGTATCATATAGATGCCCATGGAGGCAAGGTGGGGAACAAAAGGTGGGGGAGCCAGTAGGTGGGAATAAATGTATGCTACTGGTAAGTTGTCTATAGACAACAGGGGTACCAAACTATCACCAGAGGTTATAGCCTATCACAGTCGATGGAAAACAGGCCACTGCTAAGAGAGAGACAGCCTCTGACATAACCATTGTGAAGACTGCAGTAGTTACAGAGGAACAGTACTTGTTTGGGCAGCCCACTCTAATCAGAGCTTTAGAAGGGACCCCATTCCAAATGCCTTTGGCCAAGGTTCACCATGAGTGGGATGGTGAAAAAGGAAGCAAGCAAGAAAGTGTGTCTGAGTATATCTCTGCAGATGTCTTGATATGGAAGGATTTTGCTAATGCAGTACCTTGTGTGCATGCAGTTACATGCAGTCGGGCTTGGAGACAGGCATGTATCTGGTGGCCTGGTGGAGACCCAGACAGACCTCACACCTGAAGCCAGGGTTGGTGAGGTGGCTATGTCAGGGAGGGAGCTACCCTGCAGCATTGATTCTGAAGGTGAGCCACAGCTGATGGTAGGTACTGATGTTCACTTGGACAGAGTGACAGCAAGGCCAGAGATGAGTGGTAGTACCTAGGCTAACAATGAGGCACTGCTGTCAGAGGATACCAGACGTCCTGTGGAAGGGAAGCTGGGAAGAGTTACAAAGATAGAATTGAGACAGGCTCAGCTGTCAGGCCCTACACTGACAGACTTGAGGGAGATAGCCAGCGTGGTGCCTGATTCTCAAGTAAAAGGGGAGTCTGTATACTGGAACAAAGGGTTACTGTACAGAGAGTGGATCCCTGAGGGATGGCTAGAGGGTGAGGTAATACAGCAGTTGGTAGTGTCTAGAGCCTACTATCTTGCACTTCTAGCCATAACCCATGACATTCCTTTTGCAGGTCATATGGGCATAAAGCATACTAACAGACATATTATGCAGAACTTTTATTGGCCTGGGATGCAAGGGATGTTCATAGGTTCATAGGTTCATACTAGGCTATCTGCCCTAGGACATTTATAAGCCTAGCCAGAATGTGTTTGGCTTTCGCCACCCATTTTAAATTTATTTTGCTATGCCCTTTTTCGAGGTTAGTATACTGTGCCTCTGTCTAACAGTGACACAGAAGTGATACCTGGGGTAAACCTATGATCTCCCATCCACTCATCAAGATTCCTCTTGAAGAGAGTCAATGAGGGACTCTGCCTAACCTGGACTGGGATTTTATTCCAGAGTGAAGGGAGCCTCTGGGTTATGAATCTGTCCCTCCAGCATGTCCTATTTATTTCAGTGCTGAGGTTCAAGTCTCTCGAGCGTAGCTCGATGGGATTTGGATTTTCTGAGGTGCAGCATGTCCATTAATTCCGGGTTGGACATGGCTTTATACGTCAGGCACAGATCACCTCTGAACAGGCGGTATGCCACTGAGTAGAGCTGGAGTTTCTTTAACCAGGCAGCATATGGCATCTGTTTGAGCCCTTAGATCCTCTTGGTGAGGTACTTTTGGGGTCTTTCCAGTTGCTGCAGGTGTCTGGTAAGATACATCCCAAAAGGGGCATTGTACTCAATTATGGGCCTGATGAGGGATGAGTAAAGAGGCACGATGACCTCCCCTGATCTAGATGTGAATCCCTTCATGATTAGGTGGGCTATATAAAATGTTTTTCTAACCACTTTGGCCACGTGGTTGTCAAATGAGAGATTGCTATCAACTTGGATCCCCAGGTCCCTAATTACTTCTTCTGTACTTAATGGATTACCACCTATGTGGTAATTTGTGGGCACTTTGTTTTTGCCAAAGGGATGACTATACACTTTTTGGCATTTAGCTTGAGGCCATGGCTCTGGCACCAGTTTTCTGTTTCTATAAGGCCCTTTTGGAGGATGCTTGTGTCGGATGGAGAGTCGATTATGGCGCCCAGTTTGCAGTCATCTGCGAACTTGGTCAGCCACAGTCCTTCCGTGTTGGCCTGTACCTCCGAGAAATATATACCGAACAAGAGAGGTCCCAGGACTGAGCCTTGTGGGACACCACTTGTAACTGGTTTGGAGTCTGACATGGCTCCAGCAATTCTAACCATGTGGGTTCTGTCCTTGAGCCAGTTTGCAATCCATCTAATGACATAGGGGTTTATATTTAAGCTGGTGAGCTTATCTATAATGCCCGAGTGGGGTATTGTATCGAAGGCTTTTGCGAGGTCCAGGTAGGCTGTGTGGACCACCTTCCCTCGTCAATGGCCTTGGTGACTGTTTCAAAGAAATCAACCAGGTTTAAGAGGCAGGATCTGCCCTTAACAAAGCCGAACTGGGTAGGATCCAGTGTCTCTAGGTCCCCAATATCTTTATTTATGAGGTCCATGATGATCCTTTCCATAGCTTTGCAGACCAAGCTAGTCAGGCTTATGGGGCGATAGTTTCCAGGATCCGTTGAGGCACCACCTTTATGGAGAGGGACCACTGTTACTGTACGCCACTCTTTGGACACATATCCTGTAGTAAGGCTGAGATTGAACAATAGTTTTATGTTTGGGTTTAGCTCTTCTTGGAGTTCATGTAGGATGCAGCCCGGGACACCGTCTGGTCCCATTGATGCTGTGTTTTTTGCTTTGGAGAGGGCGGCTCTTACCAGAGCATCTGAGATGTCAGGGGGGCAGCACTCTGCGCGGATAGATATTTGCCCTTTTGGTGGGGGGGGGGGTTTGCACTGAACCTGTCAGCTAGGATGTTGGCAATGTCTGTGAGTTCGGTGTATTTTTTGTCATTTTGGACTAATTCTGAGCATATCTGGGAATTACCACCCAGGTTCCTAACATAACTAAAGAAAGCCTTGTGATTATCCTTAATGTCCTGTGCAATTTTTCTCTCGAAGCTGGCCTTAGACAATTTTATGAGTGCCCGTAGTTTTTTTGCTAATACTGATCAGTGATGCCTTCCCTTTTTGGGATTTTGCTCTATCATTTAGTAACTTCCTCCTTCTATTGTATAGTTTTTTTATGGCTGGGGTCCACCAGACAGGACGTCTGCCTTTGGAGGATTGGGTCTTGGTTTTATTTGGGATCGCATGATCCATGCATTCCTGAAGGTGTTCATAGAATGCATTTATAAAGGATTCTGCGGTCTGGGCCGTATTTTCCACAGGCCCGGGGGCTTTGAAGGATTCCACCTCAGTTTTGAGGAGTGTAAAATTTGCTTTAGAGAAGTTTTTCACTGTGGTTTTCTGGGCAGGGGGTGTGGTCGGGATGTGAATATCCAGTGAGATTAGTTTATGCTCTGATCTTACCAGTGAGGGACACACTTCTGGTCTGGAGCATAGAGTCCCCATGTTGGTGATGATCAGGTCCAGTATGTTTTTCCCCTCTTGTGGGAGTGGTAACAAGTTGTTCCATAGCATTTGAGTTTATAAATTCTAGGAACCTTTGGGCTAGGTTGTTGGAGCTAGAGTAATGCTCCCAGTCTATGTTTGGGTAGTTGAAGTCACCCAATATAATGGTATTTGGAGAGACCTTCATATTTTCCAGTGTTCTCAGGAAGGCCGAGTTTGGTTCCTGGGTTTGGGAGGGTGGTCTGTAGCAGGCTATAAACTGGAAGGCAGTTTTACCCACTGTTAGTTGCGCATGGATAGTCTCTGATGCTTTGTGCTTTGCCACCAACCTGGAGGTGTGGGTATCTTTGATGAATATCGATACTCCCCCTCCTTTTGTGGTTCGGTCCAAGTTTTGGGGCCGAAAAGCATGGTATGAGGTATAACCTGGTAGTGCTGGGGTGATCTCGGGAGCCCTGAACCAGGTTTCTGTTACTGCACAGATATCAATGTTCTCCATGCTAAGGAGAGTTTTGAGTGCGTGCATCTTGAGATTTAGACTTCTGGCGTTGAGTAGCATTACTCTTAGTTTCTTATCCCTTGTGATATCTATGGATGTGGGTTTGTCTTTTGAGCCTTGCCTAAAATAGGCACTATGGGGGTAGCAAGAGCCTTTGCCAATATCTGAAAGCCATCCCTAGCGAAGCATCGTGGCTTGTTGAGCATATCATCCCAAGCTGACAGGCATTGGATCTCCTTTGAATGACACCAGTACTTAAGCCAATTGTTGAAATTGATCATCTTGTCTTCATATTGTGGCATCATTCTTGGTGAGGGTAAGATGCTACTCAAGGTCAGGGTCATACCGGCCTGGGCTACATGCTCAGACAGCTCCTCTATGTCTCTTTTCATGTAGCCCAGGGAGGTACGTCTCAGGTCATTCACACCAGTATGGACAATGACTGAGTCATATTTGTACTTGCCTTGGAGTGGCCTGAGTGCTTGTGTTATGTGGCGAATCCTAGCGCCTGACAGGCTGCTCACTGTGACCCTCTCCTTGTTCAGCCTGGTGAGCGGGACATCAGTGTGCCTGACGATAGAGTCACCTATTACAAGTGTATCAGGTGTGT